>NW_007253822.1:45939-193136 GCF_000164805.1 Carlito syrichta | reverse complement strand
CAAAGATCTGAGTATCACATATTCTCACTCATATAGTGGGCCTTGATCATCCAACGCACTACCATAAGAAAATGACTGACAGTGGTGGGAAACTATGGGGGCGGGGTGGGACTAATGATAGTAAACATCTGTCTGGGGATGGGGAGACACCTGTTATCAACAAGGGGGCCTGAATGGGGCATATTTGTATACCTAACCCTTAACTGTACCCCACAATATCAAAATAAAAAATATTGATAAAAAAAAGATTGTATTGAATCTGTAGATTATTTTGGCAATCTCTACCTCTATTGGTAGGTTTCTAGTCTGTTCAGTTATCCTCTCTCTCCATTCCATAGTAGAAGGATATCCTCATAGATTTCTTGGAGTGTGGGGAAGTCTGGTTTGAGGAGGAACCTGATGCTTTGGGTAGTTGAGGGTGAGTGTATGTACAGAGATGGGATGAAGGGAAGGAGAGGAGGGAAAGGGGTTGATATAGTTTGAATGTTTGTCCACTCCAAATCTCATGGTGAAATGTGATCCTTAGTGTTGGAGGTGGGGCCTTGTGGGAGGTGCTTGGGTCATGGGGACAGATTTCTCATGAATGATTTTATGCCATTCTGGCAGGAATGAGTGATTCTCTCTCTATTTGTTCACACAAGGGCTGGTTGTTTAAAAGAGCTTGGCACCTCCCCTCCCTCTCTTGCTTCCACTCTTGTCATGTGACACAGTGACTCCCCTTCCCCTTCTGCCATTGATTATAAGCTTTCTGAGGTCTCATCAGAAGCAGATGCCAGCCCTATGCTTCTTGTACAGCTGCAGAACTGTGAGCCAAATAACCCTCTTGTCTTTCTTTTCCTTTCTTGCTTTCTTTTTTTTTGAGTCAGGTTCTCATTCTGTCACCCAGGTTAGAGTACAGTGGGATGATCTTGGCTCACCACAACCTCGACCTCCTGTGCTCAGGCAATCCTTTCATCTCATCCTCCAGAGCAGCTGAGTATGCACCACTACACCTGGCTAATTTGATTTTTGTGGAAATGCAGTCTCACTATGTTACCAAGGCTGGTCTTGAACCTCCTGGGCTCAAGCAATCCTATCACCTTGGCCTCCTAAAGTGCTAGGATTATAGGCATGAGCCAAGGTACACTGCCTAAGCTTCTTTTCTTTGTAAATCACCCAGACTCAAGTATTCCTTTATACCCACACAAAGTGGACTAATATAGGAGTATTTTCTCTGTCTCTGAAGAAGAATCAGGTGGCACAGGCCCAGGGTGCAGGAGACAGGGAGTGCTCCTTGAAGATGAAAGTAGAGTGGTCCTTGGGTAAAGACTTGGTTCTGACATGGCTTCCATCCATTCTCAGGTGCCAGGGGCTCCCACCTTCTTCTATCTCCTCCCTACTTGCTCCTCTTTCTCTACTCTCCAGAGTGTCATCCTGCCCTCCCCTCTTCCCCATTCTCATTTTTCATAGTAGAACTTATTGGCAAGACATTCTATACCCTTCTATTTCCCCCCCAAAGTTTCTGGAGGTCAGGGAGAAAATCTTCAAGTGTTCCCAAATAGTGAGGGGATATATGTTTTCTTTCATTTTTCAACTGTAGCAAAAGGAGGAAAGAGAATAGAACATTTTCATATTAAATCAGGTCAGCTTATTTGGTATTCACACACACAAACAAATAATCATGATATGAAATTACTTAAGCTTTAGTAGATGAACATAGTAAAGTCTATGAGAGCAGAGAGAAGGGCCTGGGTGTGATGGCTCATGCCTGTAATCCCAGAAGTTTTAGAGGCTGGGGTGGGAGGATCACTTGAGACCAGAAGTTCAAAATCAACCTGGGCAACATAGTGAGACCCTGTATCTACAAAAAAAAAAAAAAAAAGAAAGGAAAAGAAAGCCAAGAGTGGTGGTGCACACCTGTATTCCCAACTACTCAGACTGAGGTGGGAGGATCACCTGAGACCAAGAGTTGGAGGTGGAAGTGAGCTATTATTGTACTACTGCTCTCCAGCCTGTGCAACAGATCAAGACCCCGTCTCTAAAAACACACAAACACAAAAAGAGAACAGAGAGGAGGGAGCCACCGGTGAGCATGACCTTCCTGGAGGAAGTGATGCTGGAACTGAGCCTTGGAAGACGTGTAGGATATCTGAGAGGCAATCCAGGTGTAAAGGGGGAGGGAAGCTATAGAGGTAAGAGGTTTGGGCAGGCTGGGGTGGGTTCGGTGGGGAGAATGGTGAGTAGTGAGGTGGGTCACTGTGTAAGATGTGCTAATAAGTTGGGACTTGACCTTCCAGGCGATGGGAAACTATTACCTAAAATGCACAGAAACACCTCTTGCTTCTCTCTCTAAATCAGTCTAGACATTAATAGCCTTCCTCAGACTCACCATAAATTTGGAGTCATCCTGCCAACTTAGGTCCACTTGAGAAGCCACTAAGAAACCATTGCTGAAAAGTGAACCACAGGTTTAGCAGGAACGGCCTTACCGCCTCGTGTTCTCCCCAGTCTGTCTAGGTAATCAATACTTGTATATCAACAGAGAGCTAAAAAAGAGAAAGGACGATGAATTATAGTTGTTGAGTAAGATGGAGGCTTCAGATTCATGGAGGCCTTCGAGGGAGAAGCAAGGTCTAATCAGCATTTCTTTTCGTCTTGACATCGGATCAGGTGATAAATGGAAATGGATTGATGACACAGGTGTGACAGGCCTGCTGCTCTCAGGGAGATGAGCTCTCTGCCATGCCCATCCACTCCTTTTCCAGGACAACAAGGAATTGGCTTCACTTTTTCTTTTGTTTTCTTCTTGCTGTCAAACAATAAAAATCTCATTTTAAGAAAGGATTAAAGAGTTATCACTTGTCCTGCTGGTCAAAGAGTAAGCTTAAATTCAAAAATAGTTTTTAAGATTTAAGTAATCTATTTAGAAGCAAACCAAAAAGGTTAAAATTTACCAGGAGAGACAGCTAAACATTTAAGTTTTACCCTTTTCAGATATCGCCTGGGGGGATATGTCTTTTCAGGTCTTACTTTATCTACACAATTTTCATCTTTAAACCATCCTGGAGCCTCTCCGGGCTGACCTGGTGTATTTACTGTGGTGAAGATTCTGTAAATCTCTTCCTCTGATGGGTGCAGCCAGTAATGGCCTGGGTGAGTTATTATGTATGTGAGAGTGAAAATCAACTACTCACTTGAAGGGCAAGGATGTTGGGAGTTACCTGAGGGCATTTAGAAAATGGCAAGTGTCTGCAACTGTGACTTCAAAAAGGACATTACATCTAATTAAAGGCAATGGGCATCACTTGAAAGTTATGAACCATGTACTTGGAATTTCTTTTAGAATTCCTCTTGAAATTTCATTTAGAACATTTAACTGGACCTTTGAATCTGGGTGAGGTGAGAGATGATGCTGGACTTTGTATTTCTTATCTTTTATTTTATTTTTAGTGACAGGTTCTCAGTCTGTCACCCAGGCTGGAGTGCAGTGGCATGATCATAGCTCACTATGGCCTTGAACTCCTGGGATCAAGTGATTCTCCTGTTTTAGCCTCCCAAGCAGATGGGACCACTGGTGTGCACACCATCTCCGACTAATTTTTAAATTTTGCTGTATACATGAGGTCTCACTATGTTGCTCAGGCTGGTCTTAAACTCCTGACCTTAAGCAATCCTCCTGCTTCAGTCTCTCAAAGTATTGGGGTTACAGGAGTAAGGCACTGTGCCTGTCCTGGACCCCATATTTTTAAGGGAAAATACAACTGCTCCCATTTTAGTAACTCCTGTACTTTCTCTAGCCAAATTTACCCTTAACTTCCCTCCTCTTCAGCCCATTTCTCCTCTTAGTAGCTGGCAAACCCGGTGCTGTCTGGGGTAGGGGGAAGACAGATGGTAGTCAGGGCAATGGCTGCAAGTGATGGTGGTGGGGTGGGAAGCCCGGGAGAAAAGCGAGTTGTTGCTGTTTCCTTTTCCTTTTCCTACCCTCCATTCTCCTCTTTTCCTCTTTCTCATGCTCCTCCACTTCAGGAACAAAATCCACCAAACCGAGTAACTGTCTCCTAGTTCATGTCAATGTAATAATGGCTTTGTGGGCCAGGGAAGTCAAGGTTCATAGACTGCAAACACTTTTCTTCCCAAGTCAGGTAGGATATTGCCCAGGGGGCTTTGTTAAAGGTGTGATCCCCATTTGGAATTCTCCTATCTTAGGATCTCATATGCCTGGACCCACACTTGAGATTTAAATTCAATAGTTTTGAGGAAGGGAGCCTGGAAATCTGATTTTTAGACAGAAATTTCAGGTGATTATTTTTGATGGAATGTTTATTATTTATCATTAATTACTTATTCATCACTTATAATTTATGTTATTATTTTATACAGAAATTCTCAAACAGCCACAAGAATAAAACTGAACAATAAACCTTCATGTACCCATCATCCATTTCCAACAATGATCCATATTGTTTGTTTCATCTGTTTCTCCATTAAAATTATTTTCCTTGTATTTTAAAGTGAATCTAGACATTAGGTTATTCTAATAGTAAAATATTTGACTATGTTTCTCTAACAATATTTTTGTTTTTGCATAACCTCCATGGCATGTCACAACTGACAAAATCAATAATTCTGTAATAGCAGTTAATATTTAGTTCATATTTGGGCAACTCCTTTGGATCCCCTCCCACTGTGGGAGCTTTTTTGTCCTCTCAATAAATCCTGCTTTCAGAAAAAAATAAATATTTAGTACATATTCAAACTTCTTTGATTACTTCACAAGTGTCTTTCTACAGTGGATTTGTTTACATCTATCCACAAAAGGGCCATACATGGTATTTGGATGCTGTGTTTCCTAAATCTTTTTGTAGAATTAGAGTCCCTCTTTTCCTTATGGCATTGATATGTAGAGATTCCAGACCTTTTACAGATTTAATGTACTTGGGGGTTGCCTGCAGATGCTGTTTAAATATAGAGTCTGACTCAGGAGACTTGGGGTAAGGCCTGAGATTCTACATTTCCAACAAGCTTCCAGGTGATGCTGAAGCTACCGGTACCCGGGGAGGCAGAGGACCAAGCTTGAGTAGCAAGTCGGGAAGAGTGTCCCACCCTCTGGACTTGGTTGATCTCATTCTTTGGTTTGTAGAATTTGTTTTTCTAACCCTATATTACCTATAAGTGGGAGATAGGCAAAGATGCTTGAGGAGTTCGTTTCAATTTTAAAAAATTTGACATGGATTTTAAAATAGAAGTTATATACTTATTGCATCATATAATAAAATATATAATGTCCTGTTGTCCCATTTTTAGTGATGCCAAGATTGATCAGTGGGTTTCGATTCCAGGTGATTCTGATTCAAGAGTTCCATAAATGATACTGTGAGAAAACTTGTTTTAAGAAGAATATTCTGGTTAAAAATGGTGGTGATAGGTAATGTTCAGAAAGTGATTATTATGTGTCAGGCATTACTATTTTTTAAATACTTAAGGTTATTAAATAACTTAATTCTAATAATAGCCCTAGGAGGTAGGTACTGATCTTAGTTCCCCCATTTAAAAATTGGGACACTGAGTCTTGGAGATGTTAAATAACTTGATCAAGATCAGACAACCAATAACTTGCAAAGCACAATTCAAATCTAGGCAGTTTGGTGCTATTTACTGCCTATGGATTAAAATGCAAAAGTCCTGGGGGTTCAGGTAACTGTCATTTCTATCACCTGCCCTGACTGCTTGGCTAATCTATAATCCTTAAGCTGGTATCAATTTATACACCATCATATAAACAGATTTCCCGTGTTTTTTCCAGAGTAAGTTTTGCTAAGGGGGTGTGGGAAGAAAAATGGCAGTGAAGTTGAAAGTAAGGAATACATTAAGAAAGAGTAGGAGAAGGGGAGAGAAAAGGGAAATACTCAGGTAGGACTTATGGTCAGGTCTACCTAATTCAAGTCAATCAATAGCTCTGGCCATGCCCTGACCTGCCACATAAGTTAGCCAACCTCAAAGTTAGAAGGAACATAGTCCTCATAAGACCAATCTCATTTCTGGAACTGGAGGAAGTTTCAGAAGCAGTCTCATTTTCTAGAGGAACTCACAGAACTTGCTGAAACCATATTCACAGTTATAGTTTATTTCAGTGAAAGGCTGTAGGTTAGAATTAGTCAAGGAAGAGATTCATAAGGCAGAATCCAGTAATAGTACCAAGCAGGAGGCTTCCAGTCAGCCTTTCCCCATGGAGTCAGGAGAGCGTTATTCTTCTGGTATCAATGTGTGACAATACACAAAGAGCACGGGAATGCACTTAAGCCTCAGTGTTTTTATTGGGGCTTCGTGCCATGATGATTGATGGCTTAGAGAGGCTGATCTCAGTATCCAATCTCCAGCCCTGACTCATACCACTGATACCAAAGCGCCATTCAAAATCATATTGTTACTTCCTCCTGTGGCCAGCTCTAAGATTATCTGGTATGGTCAGCCCTTGCCCCAAATCACATTGCTAGACTGTACAGTGTGACCTAAGGTCATGAAGAACAAAGATGCTCCTATCTGCCATGGTACTCCAAGGGCTTCGAGATTATATCCCAGAAACCAAGGGCAAAGACCAGACCTCTTTTTGGGCAAGGTTAAATTCTTTAGCCACACACCTTTTATTATAGCAGGAGAAGCCATACTTGTTCACCCAGCTCCACTTGGGGTACCTCAAAGAACAACTGTATTCCCTTGTCAGAGGGTGAGACACCATTCTTGGGACTATTCCCAAGCCAACCCTACACATGGGGAGAAGATAAGCCCTGTGTGAAAAGGGATTCCTCTTATTTGCATCTCAGTTCTATCAGCATATTGGGCAAGTGGTGTGTAATAAACATTGGGTGATAACTCCAAATTCTATTTAATAAATTTATTTTTCTCAGAGGGCCCATAAACTATTAAACCAAAGAAAGTCAGTGCTATGCTTAATCTTAGCAAAAGTGATGAACAGCATCTACATTATGAAAAATGATTAGGGCCAGATGTGGTGACTCGTATCTGTTATCCCAGCACTTTGGGAGGATGAGGTGAGAGGATCACTGGAGCCTGGCCTGGGCAAGATGGTGAGACCTTGTCTATTCAAACAAACAAACAAACAAACAAACAAACAAACAAAATAGCTGGGCATGGTGCTGTGCACCTGTAATCCTAGCTACTTGGGAGACTGAGTTGGAAGGGTCACTTGATCCCAGGAGTTGGAGGCTGCAGTGAGCCAAGATCATACTACTGCACTCCAGCCTGGTGAACAGAGTGAGACCCTGTCTAAGAAAAGAAGAAAGAAGAAAAAAAGAAGAAAGAAATGATTAGGCTTGAGTTGAGGAATTATATAATTAATGGACATTATAGAATCTCAGTTTCCTTCTTGAAACTTCATCATTAAAGTTTATGATGTAGATTTTTGCAACTGGAATTAAAGAAGAATTCAGTGCCAGACATGATGGCTCACACCTGTAATCCTAGCACTTTGGGAGGCAGAGGCGAGAGGATTGCCTAAGTTCAGGGTTTGGAGATCAGCCTGGGCAACTTGGTGAGACCTTGTCTCTACAATAAGTCTAAAAACATTAGCCAGGCCTGTGGCATATGCCTGTAGTTCCAGCTACTTGGAAAGCTGAGGGTGGAAGGATCACTTGAGCCCGGTAGTTTGAGGCTGTGGTAGCCATGAGCATGCCACTGCACTCCAACCTGGTGATAGAGTAAGACTCCGACTCAAAGAAAAAAAAAAAAGAATTCAAGGTTATTCAACTTTTCCCCTTGCCTACTAGGTCTTCACTAAGCAGGCAGACATTAACCTCTCCCATTCCAGAAACTCTCAGATGGGGTTCTTTGTCACCTAATCAGACATAACTGCAAAATTGTGCATTAACCACAGGTATCTGAGCAAATAGTCCATTGCCTGCTTGGGTAGTAATGCTCTGGCACCCAGATGGGAAGACTGTTCCCAAACATCTACCCTTGGCTAGAGGAGGGAATTTTGATGACAGAACCTACCACCAGAAAGAAACCTTTTCTTGCCCATCTGCGTCCCTAGTACCCAGCCCGGGGCTTAGCAAACAGCAGGCGTGTCTGCAAGCCTTCCAGAGAAACCCTGAAAATCGTGGTTTCTACATAAACACCTGCTATCTCCAGGCTGGAATCCATTTAGAAAACTATTTTTAACAAGTTCATTTTATTAATTACTGTAACAATCCAGTACTATGTAGAGAAAATACAATTAAAAAAATTAAAGCAAAACAGAGCCTGTCAAGGTATGAAAGGGTTGGAAACAGTAGCTTGAACACCTCAAGGTACCACCACTGAAATAAAAGCCAAAATAGAGTAGCTGGTGTGAAGATTGAATGATAAAACTTTACTTATTTATTGTTAAACCAAACACCTATCAAATGATGAGGTATTGTAATCTTCTTGGTCTTAGTACTTAAACATTTTTTAGAAACATCTTTCTTGAGATATAATTGCTAGGCCATATAATCTACCCATTTAAAGGCTGCAGTTCTCTAGTTTTTGGTGTAGTTACAGATATGTGTAGTTGTCACCACAATCAGTTGTAATAACCCCTTGGTTATTATTTCCCTATCTTCCCATCCCTTCCCTAGCGTTAAGCAACCACTCATTTATCTATATTGTAGCATGCATCAAAGCTTCATTCCTTTTTATGCCTGCCTAATGTTCCATCGTATGGATATGCAACATTTTGTTTATACAGTTGATGGACATTTGAGTTGTTTCTGTCTTGTGGTTATTATGAGTAAGACTGCTATAAACACTCATGGAATTTTCTGTGGACATATGCTTTTATGTCGCTTGGGTGTATACCTAGGAGTAGAATTTCTGGGATCATCTAGTAATTCTCTGTTTAATTAGAAACTGCCAGACTGTTTTCTAACATTGCTGCACAATTTTACATTTCTACCAGTGGTGTGTGACAATTCTAATTTCTCCACATCTTTGCCAACGTTTGCTATTTTCCATTTTTCTTTTTGTTTTAAAAAATATTTCTTTATAGCCATTCAAGTGGATGTGAGATGATCTCTCATTGTGGTTCTGAGTTGCAATTCCCTAATGACTCATGGGGCTGGGCATATTTTCAAGTGCTTATTGTCCATTTGTATGTCTTCCTTATAGAAATGTCTATGGTCCTTTTATTTTTAATATTTCATTTTCTTAGGCCTCATCTGTAAAATGAGGTTGCTATGCCTGCTTGTTAATGGGAGTAAATGAAACAGTGCATATGAACAGCTTGCATCCAGCTCCCAACTGATGATTCTAATTACTGTCATTACACACAACAGCTGTGAGTCTCTGTTTCCTCATCTCTATTGTTCTGAAATTCTATACTTTTCCTCCTACTATTTCACAAGTATAATGTAAAAGTAATCATTGGTATTTAACCTTACATAATGTTTGGTGCTAAATCTTAATAAATAGAATTATTTGATTCCTGTCAACTATATTCATGGTATTTGATATTCACCCTCCCTTACTTGAAGCATTAATGACAGTGAAAAAGACATCCTGGGAATTCATTTGGAGGCACAGTGTACAAAACTCAGATTCACATATGGTACAAGGCTGGTGCTAAAAGTACATTAAATTAGTCTGGACAAGATATCAAGACCCTGTTTCTACGAAAATAAAAATTAAAAATCAGCTGTACATGATAATATGGGTCTGTAGTCTTAGCTACTTATGAGGTTGAGGCAGAAGGATCACTTGGACTCAGGAGTTTGATGTTACAGTGAGCTATGATCATACCACAGCATTCCAGCCTGGACAGCAGAGTGAGACTCTGTCTCTCTAAAAACAAACAAACAAACAAACAAACACAAATAAATACATAAAGTACATTAAGTGGAACAAAATGTTCAGTCAACTCTCATAATAATTAAAACATCTGCTTATAGAGCATTTACTATATGCTGTTCACTGTTCTAAGTGTGCTCACTCTCTCTCTCCCTACATACATACACACACACACACGCACACACATGCACATACACGCACATGCACACGCACGTACACACACACACACACACACACACACACACTTAATCATCACACAAAATGTTTGTGGGAATACATGAAATGAACAAATACATGCTATTTGCAGGTGTTGGTCCCTGTGCTATACATTGATGATTTCATGGTGAAGCAAAAGGAAAGGTTTCTTTCTGCCTTCAGAATCCGCAGTGTAGAGGGGAAAGTGACCTTGCTTAAATAATCCCATCAATGAATGTCAACTATGCTGAGACAAAGCCATGGGGGAGTAGACACAGTGCCATGCTTATGTATGCATTGTTTTTCTGGGGAAGTAATAACTGAGCTGAGAGGTGGAAGGAATGCCTGGGTAGGGGTGGAGGGTGAGGTGCCAGGGAAGAGCGGGAGTCAGTATCCTGTGGCTAGAGGCAACAAGGTGCAGTTGAGAGACTGAAGGATCAAGGGTTGGGATGGCCAGAGTACAGATAGCAAGCGGGAGGGTGCAGGGAGGTGGATGGGTGCTCTATACACCTCACAAGGATCTTGATCTTTATTCTGAGAGCAACATAAAGTGATTAAAAGATTGTAGGCTGGGTGCAGTGGTTCACGCCTGTAATTCCAGCACTTTCAGAGGCCAAGGTGAGAGGATCACTTGAGTCTAGAAGTTCAAGACTAGCCTGCACAACATAGAGTGACCTCATCTCTACAAAAATTTTTTTAAAAAAATGAGCGTGGTGGTGTGCATCTGTAGTCCCAGCTATTCAGGAGGTTGAGGACCACTTGAGCTCAGGAGGTGGAGGTTGTGGTGAGCCATAATCATGCCGTTGCACTCCAGCCTGCGTGATAGAGTGAGATGTTGACTTAAAAAAAAAAGATTGATTAGAGGGGTAACATGATCAGATTTTGGTTCTGCTGACTGCACTGTAGGAAACAAAGGAGAAGGGACTTGAAGGGCCTGAGGAGACCAGTCTAGATAGAGACTCAAGGGCAAGTGGAAGAGATTCATGTGAATAAGGTGGATGACCCTGAGCTGGTACCATTTGCCTGGGTATCTGTCTTCCCCATCATGCTATGGGCTGGCTTCCAGGTGCCAGCCAGCATTTGACTGGAAACATCCATTTCCCAGATACACATGCATAGGATGCAGAGATATTAACATGGGAAGCTGAGCCCATCCTGGAGGCTGTTTTGTTAGAAATCACAGAATTCCAGAGGCATAGCTCTCCTCTTGTCACCTTTTCATCCTTGTGTGTCCTGCAGGACTTATATCCCATCTCTTCCTTGATTTCACCACTGTGCCCCATTGGTCTCTCCTGGACTCCTACTGGATTTTGTAATCTCTTCCTAGTTTGGGTTTTTCAAGGTCAGTGCTTAGAGTTTTTTCTGCAGTTGGACCTCCTGCTGGCCCCAGGTGAGTATTCCTTCCTATGACCTCCTGTTTCCAGCAGCTGGGCTCTCCACGGGGAAGTTAACGGCAAAAGACAGCAGTATCTTCCTCCACCAAATATTACCTGAGAACATAAGACATTAGAATGACTCTTATTATGGTCTCTGAAGTCATTCCCACCAGCGTGGATGTCACCAGCTGCCTCCTTCCCGGACATCAGCTCCCAGCTTGCAGGTTTAGGAGTCATCTGTAACTTGAGGATTATGCACCTGTGCTTCCAGCACAAGGGAGGTTGGGTACTCCTTCCTTGCTGCTCTCAATGCAGTAACCCCAAGCACTAGGAGAGTGCCCGGCACATAGCAATTGCTTAATTATTATTTGCTGTATGAATAAATGAAAGAACTGAGAGTTTCCTACATGTCAAGCATTCTTCTAGATGTTTAACTTGGATAATTTCACTTAATATTTATAGCAACCCTAAGAGCTGAGTTTATTATTATCCCTCTAAAGCACTGCTGTCCTACAGAAATATAATGTGAGACAAGCATGAAATTTAAAATTGTATGATATCCACAGTCAAAAAAAACAGGTAAAATTAATTTAATAGTATATTTTATTTAACTTAACACCTCTAAAATATTACTTCTTTAACATGTAATCAATATAAAAATGCTAATAAGCTAGTTTAGATTCTTTTTTTTATACCAAGTCTTTGAAACCCATAGCTCACTTCAGAGTAGCCACATTCCTAGTGCTCAATGGCCAGTCACATGTGGCTGCGGCTGCCAAATTGGCCAGCAAAACTTCAGAGCTTAGGACAGTTAATGTGCCCCATGTCCCAAGATAGCAAGTGGCAGACCTGGGATTCACCTCCAGGACGCTTGGCTCTAGATCTCTGGGTTTAGTGACCATGCATACTATCTCCTAATGAGCTACGACTTAGAGCAAATTTAGGAAATGCCTAGATATAATTAGGCAGCATATTAATCTATAACCATTATCAAGTTGGCATCAGTATAACCCTGCGATTTTCTGGAGTTTGAATAGAAGTTATTTTTCCAGTTTCTTAGCCTTTCCTTGGAGTTGGCCTCCTCTGGGACTTGTTGCCTGTTCTAAGACTTCAGGCCAGCTGGCTGTCAAAGCCCTTCCATGGGGGAGGCCTCGGGCACAATTTCTCAGTGTGATAGTTACAAGTTTTACAAAGAGTCTGTTTGCTTTGCTTAGACCATTGGAAGACAGGGAAACCCTGGCTTTTGTGCCACCCATTCCTGACCATGAGATTCCTGCTGTGTTCTCCTTGGCTTCCTTGTTGTTTCCAATACTTTATGATCAAACTGAACTGGGAAGAAAACCACAGTTCCCCTGTGCATGCCTTTTCCAACAGAACGATGCCTTTTCCAACATTTTGAACTTAGAATTGTGTTATTTCAACATTTGAACTGAATAATTATTTATCAGTCATTACAACCCAGGATATAATATTTTACTTTGGACAAAGACTGGGTTTTTAAAAGGAGGAATCTTATTTTTTTTTCTGTTGTAAATTAATGCTTATATTCTGTAGATATAAGAAATAATGACTACTTCTACCATTTAGCACTTAGTCATTGTTTAGTTTTTTACTGCTGTGGAACAACCCCAACCCTTGGAACCCCAACATTTGGTGGTTTAAAATATCCATTTTATTTCATTCTGATTTTTGTGGGTCAGGAATTTTGGAGGGACTCCACAGGGCAGTCATCCTGTGTAGTGGTGTTTCAGTTAACGACAGACCACACAGACAATGGTGGGCCTTCAGTAAGCTAAGACTTATATATACCGAAGGAAGAAATAAAAGAAAATAAATGTAGTGAAGCCTAACTGTCCAGTGTTTGTAAAGCTACAGCAGTGAACAATAATGTCCTAGGCTTTCACATTCACTCACCACTCGCTGACTCACCCAGAGCAACTTCCAGAACTGTAAGCTCCACTCATCGTAAGTACCCTGTGCAGGTGTACCATTCTTTATCCTTTAGACTATATTTTTACTGTATCTTTTCTATGTTTAAATATGTTTAGATACATACTTGCCTACAGTACAGTTTGTAGTCTAGGTGCAATAGGTGCATATAGCCCAGGTATGGAGTATGCTATACCATGTAGTCTAAGTGTAAGGACACTGTATAATATTTGCACAGCAGCAAAATCACCTAAAGATAATTTTTTCAGAATGTGTCCCGTCATTAAGTGGCGCATATCTGGACTCTCAGGACAGCTTCTTCACCCATGTGTCTGGTACTCAGCATTTCTTAGCCTCTTTTGCGTTCCATGTGGTATCTCACCCTCCAGGGTCTCTCCAATGTTGCTTGGGTTTCATATAAAGGCAGTGTCATGGTGGTCATTGTTCTACATGGTAACTGATTTCCAAAAGCTGGGAAGCAGAAGCTACCAGGCCAGTTAAGGACTATTCTGGAACTGGTACAGCATTACCAGTTTTGCCATATTTAACTGGTCAAAGCAGTCCCTGGACCCAACCAGATTTAAGGGAGTGGACAGAAAGATTCCACCTCTTGGTGAAGGTGTGTCAAGCCACATTGCACAAGAGCATGTGGGGTGGGATTTATTGTTGCAGCTATCTTTGGAAAATACAACTTGCCAGTTATATGCCATCAGATGGTGTCTGTCTCATATTGACATATCTTTTCTGCCATAGAAATTTTAAACACTACCTTATTTTCTATTGTATTTTATAGAGACCAGCACCCTCATGATAGTCACTGAATAATTATTGTTGATTTGCTGATATAACATCCAAAGACAAATTCATAGTTGGAATTTTGGGAAAGACTATACGTTATCTATTTATGCCATACATGAAACCTGGCCTTCACCATGTGGTTTACTTACCTTGCCCAAACGTGTTTTGTTTTTCTCTTATTGCCTTCCTTTCTATTCCTTTCCACCTTTGTGGATGATCCTTCCAGAGTCATAACTTCCAGAATATCTTCTCAGATTCGTGAGAGTTGGTAGCTGCTTCCTGCTGTCATTATCTCCATGTCACATCAGCATTCCCTTTTTGTTTTCACCACCCTCCAATACCAATTCCTTATATTGAATTCTGTCTGTTGAAATACCTAGTGAGGTCTCTGTGTTCTTGACTGGACTGGTATACATTCTGTCTTAGTCCATTTTGTGCTACTAAAAAAAATACCACTGACTGTAAAATTTATAATAAACAGAAGTTTATTTTGTTCACAGTTCTGAAAGCTGGAAAATCCAAGAGCATGGCACCAGCATCTGGCAAGGGCCTTGATACTGTGTCAACCCAGACTGGAAGGTGAGAGGGCAAGAGAAGGCGAGAGCAAGACTGCAAGAGAAGTCCAAATTTTTTTTTTTTTTTTAGTCAGAATCTCATTCTGTTGTCCAGGCTGGAGTGTAGTTACATAATCACAGCTCACCACAGCCTCTACCTCCTGGGCTCAGGTAATCCTTCTACCTCAGCCTCCTGCATAGTTGGGACTACAGGCACGCACCACCATGCTCAGCTCATTTTTTGATTTTTGTTTTGTAGGGACAAGGTCTTACTATATTGCCTAGGCTAGTCTCAGATTCCTGGGCGCAAGCAATCCAACCCTATCAGCCTCTCAAAGTGCTCATATTAAAGGTGTGAGCCACCTCACCTGGCCTGAATTTGTTTTTATAATAAACCCACCTCATGATAACCAACCCACTTCCAAAATAATGACATTAATCTACTAATTGGGGGAAGAGGCCTCATGGCCTAATCATCTCTTATTATGCTCCACCTCCAAACACTGCTGTGCTGGGGATTATGTTTCCAACACATAAACTCTGGGGTAACACATTCAAACCATAGCAACATCCATGTCACTGTTTGATAACTGTGTACTGCTTTGTTATATGTCCCAGAGCTGCCCTGAGCTGTTTTTTACATTTTTTTAAAACTATTTTGCTTCTCTAGTTTATATTTTAAACTCCTTGAGACAAGAGACTATATCTTATATTTCCTTCTGTTTCTCATAACAATAACATTTTACAGAGTATTTTGTACTTAGTGAGTATTTCTGATCTATAATAAGTATGTAATGCTTGCTTATCAAATTTTTGAGTGGATTTGGTGATTGAGGATAGCAGGGGTGGGGTCCAAGCTCTTCCTGAATGGTCAGGGCAAAAGGATTGATTGCTCAGAGGGATGGAATTTTTTTCCTTCTGAGCTGCCAATAATTGATGAGCTGATGGTAGATGAGACACAGTTACAAAATAGATACCCCAGAGATGTTAGTTGAGGAGGTGATATTCTGTGTCAGTTAAAACTCTTTAAAGCAATATTTGAAAACATTATGTTCTCTGAAGCAATAGTTTCCTCAAGTTGAGGCAGTTCTAGTTGATGGACTCTTAGGGTTACTGCAGTGTCATTTATTTAGTTTTATTTGTTTAGGTTAATTTTGAAAGCTGCATAACTTGAACACATACCTTACCTAGGTTATGAAGAATGAATTTACTTAAATTATTTAGATTTATACTTCTGAAGTGGATGTGAGATAATTTTTGCTTTGATGTTTGTGAAATTGTCCTTCTATGAACTTAAAAGTTGAAGGAAAAAAACCTTTGTGGTGTATTCAAAAGTCTTTTTTAAGATCAATGACTTCAGAAGTTTTCTGTAATTGGGAGTTTGGTATTTGTAGACCTGCATCAAGCTTCTGGAGTTGGGTATTCAATATTCCATAGGATATAATCATGTTTGTAAAAGTAGCAAAATACATTTTAAAAAATGCTTCTACATATGTAATTTCTGACAATTTCTCTTCATGCCTACAAAATGAATTTAATTGCCAAATGGTATTAAAGCAAAGTCCCATTTGTTTCCGAGCAAAAAAAAAAAGATCAATGTCTGTGATTATTTACACTTCAACATTTTATGGTACAGTGGGAATTACTCTGTTAAACTGCATAACTGGTTTTCATCTTTCATTCCAAGCAACCCAATCCTTTTCTTTTGTCAGAATTTAATTTCTCCATAATATTGCTTTCCTGTGTTGAAGAACTTCCAGAGCCTGACCTTTTCAGTTTCTCCCAGGCTCACACATATTTAAAGTAGTTGACTGAACTAAGTCCTGCCTAATTCTTGACCTTGCTTTGCCCACCTGGATGTGAGTTTGGATAAAATAATATATTTATTCAGGTTTCGAGTTTGGATAATGAGGGGACTTTCATGATATCTTACTTTCTTTTTCTTCAAGCAAATGTGTTGATTAATCTATGACAGTTGGTCACAAGATAGAAGCCATCAGAACAAACCTTTTTTATTTCTTTCTTGATGATGGCTCCTGTCTAGACATAGGTGTCATTTGGAGAAGCGTTAAAGATTGCAGTAGCTGGCAGTCGAGGGAAACTGCTAGGGGAGGGAGGGGCATACTTCAATAACAGGGGTACCTGCATGATCAATGTTTGTATACCTAACCCCGAATTGTACCCCACATCTTTACAATAAAAATTTTTTAAAAGTTAAAAAAAAAGAAAAAAGATTGCAGTAGCATCAGTACTAATGGCAAACCTAGGTATCTGAAGGGGCGCTTCTCTGCTGAGTATCCAAACAAGCAGACACAATTAAAAACTCTAACCCACATGACTTTCCTTAGAATTAAAAAGCACAAACTTATGGGATCTGCTAAGGAGTGTGTAACAATTCTCCTGCCAAATCAACTAAAAAAATAAATAAACCATACAAAATAAAAAGTAACAATTTAGTCATCTATTTCTTAAGGTTGGTGATATTAAGAACTGTGTTTTTTTTGTTTTCATTTTGTTTTAACTACATTTTATCTTGAGGAACTATGTCCATGGAATGAAACTCATAATCAATTGTCATTATCTAATTTTATGCAATTGGTGATGCAAACCATTCCAGTACCTCTTCTTTTTACTGATTCAGTGTTTGTGTTCATAAATAATTGGAGTGCTTTAATAATGTTTGGTGCTTTCTGATTTTAGGATGTGATTTAAAGTAAATTCTAATTTATTAAAAAATTCAGGTGCTTGCACAAGTGTTTGTGGATCAGGAATTAGCAATGTATTCATGAAGGGATAAATCAAGGCACTGAGGGAAAATCCATGGACTGTTTTAAAGTATGAAGGCATGCCTTTATAGTTTTCAAAAGTGTTAGAAAATTAAATGTTTGATTTATTAGGGCTGTGTACACACATGGCTCAAATTATTCATGTATCGTTTGGAAAATGTAAAATGCTTAATGTTCTGACATTATGTGATAATTGCTATTCTAATATATAGTGTCTACTAAATCTTTCTGGGAGTGGGTGAGGGTGGCATTGATATACAGGAGCACATGCTTCCTGTGCAAGTAAATCATCCTTCCATTGAATTAAGGCCAAGGAGGGAGTACTGAGTGGAACTTAAAGTGGTATTACAGTATCTGCTGCTGTTCTAATAAAGAAATATGTAGCAGGGCTAGTGAAAAATGGGCAGAAATTCACAAAAATCCACTAAGGAGAAAATATAATCAGAGATTTATCAGTGTTGCTTTTTACGAAATTTCCAGGAATCGCCACCATCACTCAGCAGAGTTACTTTTCAAGGCTGATGCCATCTTAATTTTCTTTCTCATTGGTCTCCCCTCTGGTGACATGTATTAGAATCATGCCTTTTTTGTGGGTGCTTATGCATTAGTGGGTTAGAGTCTTCCCGGTTTTATCACTAGCCAGCTGGGTGAACTTGGGCAGATTGCTTTCTTCCCTAAACTTCCATTTCCTATGTGTAAGATGGGAATACTAGTCACAGCTGCTCTATAGAATTAGCATGAGTAAATGAGATCATGCATGTAAAGCACTTAGCATGGGGCCTGGTGAGAAGCACTCACTCAATATTGCTGCTGTTCCCACTCACCTTCTGCAGATACCTGCCCACATCATCTTGGCAAAGAGTGAAGGGGTGTATTGGAAAAGGAACTAGGGAAATAATTAAGGAGGGACTACAAAACTGGTGATTTTATCCCCAAAATGCTAATGCATGTAAATGAAACTCTCTAAGCAGGCATAAGGATGGAAGAGGCCCAATCTAATGCTTGTAGGAGTTGGTTGACTAATTCCAAGTTTTCTCTTCGAGTTGTAGTAAGAAACTCTGGCTAGGCTGTTTGAGTTCAGTCTGGTCTGTATCCGAGAACTCAACTTCTGTCCTTGACAGGACAGAGCTCAGTACACAGCAGGAGGAGGAGTGCTTCTGGCCGAGAATCACACCTCTTTTTTTTTCTTCTGGAAATCAGAGGACAAATTAGGCTAGGTACTTTGTGTCAATATGAGGATGGTGAATTTGTCAAGCATTTTCAAGAGCTAATTCTATGAGCAGTATTTACTCTATTAACCACAAATAGGAGAAAAACCAGAGAGCCAGAATAAAACAATCACGGATCCTTTGCTTTTAAGGATCTTACTACCTAAAGGCTGGAGGTTCTGAGGTGTCCCAGAATTGAGAACATCAAACAGACAGACACACCCACATACACACACACACACACACACACACACACACACACACACACACACACACACACACACACACACCCCCCCACACACACCCACACACACAAATGGAATGACCTAGCAATGAATGTGTATGCAGAAGGTTTTGACATGATCCACACTCATTCAGATTTGTTTCTTTTTTTGAGTTGGGGTCTCAGTGTCACCCATGCTAGAGGACAGTGGCATGATCATGGCTCACTTCCGCCTCCACTTCCTGGGCTCAGGTGATCCTTCCATCTCAACCTCCTGAGTAGCTGGGACTACAGGTATCATACCCGGCCAATTTTTTTGATTTTTTTTTTTTGTAGAGACAAGGTCTCACTACGTTGCTTAGGCTAGTCTTGAAGTCCTGGGCTTAATCCATCCTCTTGACTCAGCCTCACATAGTGCTGGGATTACGGGAGTGAGCCACCACCCTGAGTAACTCGTCTGGATTTCTTTGAGCTCTTGGTTCCTTCCTTATACTTTAGAACAGGAGTGTTGAAGCCCTGGTGTTTTACCAACCTAAGTTAATTCTGGTGGGAGAGAGACTCCAGACTCCAGTGAAACTAAAGTTAGTAGCAGACACTCTAAAATGCTGGTTCTCAAACTTTTATTCACAAGGCCCATTTACCATCTTATTGAGGACTCCAAAGACCTTTGTCTCTATCAATATCTATCAATACCAAGTTAGAAGTTAAAATACTAATTTAAGAATAACACAAATAAACTCATTACTTATTAACATAATTAATATTTTTAATGAAAGATTACATTTTTTAAAAATAAGAAAATTGGAAGAGTGGCATTGTTTAACATTTTTTGTGAAAATCTCTTTAATGTCTGACTTAATAACTGGGTTTTCAGATTGGTGTCTGCATTCAGTCTGTTGTGATCTCACATATCAAGTTGGCTCTGGAAAGTGGCACTGTATACTTGTGAGAAAATGTGAGTGAAAAAAGCAAATAATGTCTTAGGATTAATAAGAAAATACTTTGACCTCACAGACACCTTGCGATAAATACTGAAATCACACTCCTTTAGCTAATTTCTAAGGAAGGAAAGAAGAGCAGTTGTCACCTGATAGTTTGGGGACTCTCAGAAAGCTGGCAGACAGAATTATAGATTGGAAATAGGGCCCCGGATCTAGAATCTAGAGTCCTGGTTCTGCCAATTACATCCTAGCTGTGTGACCTTGGCAAATTATTTAACCTCCTTATGCCTCAGTTTTTCCATCTTTAAAATGGAACTTATCATAGTACTCACCTCTGGTGGCTGTTGGGAGGCTTAGTGAGATAATGTGGGCAAACTGTTTAGCTAATAGTAAGTGCTCGATTTTGCCTTTTGTTTCCTTGGTTGTCATTATTGCTGGGGTGCTAATCCACTATGACCTTCAGTCTCCTCGTTTGCCATAGGAACCTGGTATGAATGGTTCTGAGGGTCTCACTCAGCTCTAACATGCTATGATTTTGCTCCAAAGCCTTCCTTACCCATATTAGAGGTAGAAAGCACAGGGAAGGTATTTACAATTCTAGTGGTAAGAAAAGCACTTATTTTTTTGTTGCATTTGGTAATCTCTCCCCCCACTACCCCCTTATAACTTTATTTAAAACTTTCAAGGTCTTTAAGAATAAAACTTGGTGAAAAAAATGTTGTTTCCTTAGGGGAAAATTAAATTTAGCCTTTTCAATGGGAATGAATATAGATATCAGAACAAACAGAAATTTAAAAATTGGTTTCCAGGTCTCCTGGTGGTTTCAGATCAGAGTCATAATAGGGTTTATCTCATGTCTAAATTTAATTGAAGGGTAAGAGACACTATGTTGAGGGATTTTGCTGACTCCTCAGTTTAGAGGACTATACAGAGTAGGTAATAGCCTTTTAATGGAACAGGAAAGTAAGGAACCCAGATTCATGGAACAGGGGAGAGGAGAAAAACAGGGACCAAAAAGCATATTGAAAACACAGATGTTGGACCTGCAGTTTGATTGAGGACTCAGATCAGAAGAAATCAATACAAATGCTTTGGTTTATTTTTTTCTCCATTTTCACATAAGTACTAGTCTCAAATATGATGAAAAGCAGGCATAAAGCATATTAGAGAAGAAATAAGACAAATGTTCTAGGAAGCAATAGGAAGCGAAGCAGGTATTGCAGGCTGCTTAGTTTATGCAAATTCTTGGGAAGGCATGAAGATTTGCACATATGGACTTTATCGGGGTGAGTGGGGAAGTATTAAAGGAAGTATTAAGAAAACCACAGTTACTAGTGTGTGGTGGCTCATACTTATAATCCCAGCACTTTGGAAGACTGAGAAAGGAGGATTGTTTTAGCCCAGGAGTTCGAGACCAGTCTGGGCAACGTAATTAGAACTTGTCCCTACCAAAAAAAAAAAAAATTAGCTGGCATAGTGGCACACACCTACTTGAGAGGCTAAGGTGAAAGGATCACCTGAGCCCAGGAGGTCGAGGCTGCAGTGAGCTGTGATTATGTCAATGCACTCCAACCTGGGTAACAGAGTGAGACCTCGATTCAAAAACTAAAACAAAAACACCACAGCTAAGCACTGTTCTTTGCCACAGGTGCTCAATAAAATATCAGGGACTGACTTTGGTGTGAAAATGTGCTAGAATAGAAACTTGGGCTGACAGCAAGAAATAATATGGCAATATCAAACATAATGAAATAAAACATATATTTTTTTAAACAGGGTCTCACTCTTTGTCGTTTAGGCTGAAGTGCAGTGGTGTGATCATAGGTCATTGCAGCCTTGAACTCCTGGCCTCAAGTGATCTTTCTGTCTCAGCCTCCTGAGTAGCTAGGACTATAGCCGTGCACCACCATGCCCAGCTTATTTTTTTATGTTTTGTGAAGATGAGGTTTTGCTATATTGCCCAGGCTGGTCTTGAACTTCTGATCTCAAGCAGTCCTCTCATCTTGGCCTCCTAAAGTGCTGGGATTACAGGTGTGATCCACTGCACCTCGCTAAAACTAAAATTTTTTACTTAGAGGTGTCAGGATAGCAGTCATAGAGTTTATAGATAGAATTGTTTACATGATATAAAATTATATCAGTAATTTTGATAATACTGACACTATAGAGTTATGCTTCATGTCAACTCTTCTGTCTAAAGCCTTTCAATACAATAATGGAAAACGGGGTCTTGAAGACTAAGATGAGTTCAGAAGGAACCAGCACACTGCTTTTGACAAAGGATGTGTTTGTGCTCAAACGAAAAAGATAATGGCTGTAATCAGATGTATTGAGAAATCTGTTACTTGTGATAATCACTAGGAAAATGAATGATATTTTTCATCTTTTTCCAAAAAATATGTAGTTCTGAAGAAGCAGAGCCTGGTTTGTTGCCACTTATACCCTGCAAAAATTCTCTTTTGACCTCATGCCATATGGAACTAGAATTCATCCACCTGCAATTTGTTTCATCATCAAAGCAGTTATCTGTCGTGTATCCCAGAAAGTCTTAACATGGCAGAAGGTCACAAGTACACCCCATGGGACCTTCATTTTGTTCTGAGCCAAATAATCCCCGGTGCTGATCTCAAACAGCTCTCCTGAGTTGGAAACTCTACAGTTCTGGCTGATACTCTCAGAGAGCTGGGGAGTGATTCCATGTTTCCATGTGCTATGGCAGGTGGACTGGTGACTCTAGATGTCTTGGATCAGGTGTCTAGCCAGGGACCCATCAAAATGGCAAGGGGGCATAAATAGTGAGAAAAATAGGAGCAACTTTTCTCTCTGAAGAACTGGTGAACTGACCCATGGGGTGAATAGACTTCTGTTGATGCCATTAAAAGGTGTCTAGCATCTCTCTGAACACATAGTAGGTGCTCAAATAATGGTTTGATTGAAGTTCTCAGACAGTATAAGTGAACAAGACACATCCATGTACTATGTTCCTCTTATGATTAATTCAGCTGCAAACTGGCTTATTTTCTCTGTTTATATATGAGGCAATCTGCTTCAGGAAGAAAACGATGACATTTAAATTCTAATACCGTCTGTCCTTTGTAGTAACTGGCACTTTAGCAAAACTGCTAAAATAGGAAAGATTCTAAAGGGTCCACCTCCTGGACACTGGTAGAGAGATGGAGAGAGGATGGATGGTTTTCAATTTTGACTTCCATATGGATTTGTGAAAAGAGCATCACTTCTCCATCTCTCAGTCTCAATCTTTGAAAACTAGAGATACTTCCCTGTGGTAGAAATCTTAAAACTCAGTTCACTTATAACTAGTTCTTTTCACCTTTTTGGATTTGTGGGAGGTCTACACTGGCCATTCCATTTTACAGTTTGGTGGGAACATGAGACCAGTATTGGCCAACGAGCCGTGGGATGTGTGTCACTTCATTGCTCATGAGAGACTGTTCTCTTGCCCATGCTGCTGCAACCAGGAATCTTCCAGATGGTGGAGCATCCATCAGCCTGGGTTCCAGTGAGAAGGTACGGAGCAGAGCCCATGTCCCCATCCCATTTACAGCACCCGTGCACACTGGACAATGTGAGCAAAGAATCAAGTTTTGTTTCAAATCCCTGAAATATGAAAGCCCATTGTCACCACAGCATAACCTACTCTACTGTGACTTATACTTGCCTTCTGCTTGATTTTTCACCCAGAAGATTATTTCGTGTGTTTTTAAACCCTTTTCCAACACACCTGCCTCTGATTCTCAGACTGTAGAGAGTACCCGCATCGCATTCTGTTGGTGCCATTTGCAGATTTCTGGCTCTCACTCCTGGAGAGCTGGATATCAGGAGAAGTGGTGTGAGTTCCAGAAATTAGACTTTTTTTCTTTATATTTTTAATAGGATTTTTATGTGATTCTGATTTAGGAGGGTTGACCACACATCAAGAAATGTTGTAAATCTGTATCAGGCAATAAAGACCCGGGCTATTATTTCTCAAGTTCTGCTAGTCAGACATGTGCAGATATTAGCAAAAGGTTAAAGGCATGTAGGACAGAAATAAGTGTAATGAATAGAAAGTTCACCAGCTCTGTTTCTAGGCTGCATGAAGCAGAGATAAAGCGAAGATGAAGAATAGGTGATGAATAGACCTGGCTGCTTTCTAAATGAGAATTCTAAAGATTGTAAATCATTTGGAAATTGAAGTGATGACCTGGAAAACAAGGCAAAATTAAGAAATATCAAATAAGAAATGAATTTGAAGAAATAAAAGTAGAA
This sequence comes from Carlito syrichta, assembly GCF_000164805.1. NCBI lineage: Eukaryota > Metazoa > Chordata > Mammalia > Primates > Tarsiidae > Carlito > Carlito syrichta. Next base: position 169,056 of record NW_007253822.1, on the reverse strand, counting down.
AACGTGAGATAATATCCTCATAGATGATTGGGGAGAGAACTGGGAGAGGAGCCCTGGGGACCTTGGCAGACTCTGTGAAGGACCCGTGTTGAACTCCCCTTGTGGGCTTGGACCATATGTCTAGAACTCTGGGGCCGACTCAACCTCTTGATCTATTACTGACATTTACAAAGATTATGGTCATTTCTGGATTCATAGAAATGCTGTTTTGGCCTTCTGAAGGTGGATCCTACTGAGTTCACAGAGGGATTTGCTCCTCTAAATTTTTAGAGAAGATGTAAAGATAATGACTTATATAACTCCTCTTTATCCCAGCTATCTATTACTTCTCCTAGCTTCTAGAGGATTGTTTCTAGACTTGTGAACTTAGTAGAGTTGCACTGGTTCCATCAGTTCTGCTTTTGGTGGGACAGACCCATTTAGGAAGGCTTCCTATTGTGTGGTTCATCACTGGCAGGGGATGGTGGCTGATAACTGCTAAAAGCAGCATGGAGACAGAGCTAGCAGTGTAGTCTATTAGAACCTGTGGCTTCTGTTCACTCCAGACACTTATCTAGAGAAGAACCAACTTCCCATGGCATGGCCTTCCATGAAAAATAGAGAGGAGTTTATCAGGAAGCAGAGAGAAATGCCAGTGTGGAGCATTAAGTCAAGGAGATGGCCTGGCAAAGACAGAGGTGGTTCCACCAGTCAGTGTTCTGGAATCCTCATCTTCCTCATCCAGCCAGCCCATCTCTCCCTGCTCTCTGCAAGGCAACTCACAGGGTACTCTAGTTGTCCCCAACCATTGCTGACATGCTGCCCAACCTGTCTTTGAGTGATTTCTGTTCCACTGCAGGGCTCCTGTACTGTTGCTTATAAACAATTTTGTTTGTTTAAACATGCTGAGGAGAGGAGCAGAAGCAGTGGGCGGCATGATTTTCTTGGATTCCATAATGAGTGTTGGCTAGGGTTCCCACCCTGTACTCTCGCCTCTGCCTTGAAGGGGTTCAGAGTATGCCACCCAAGAATATGCCATTTTGGCATAAGGATTATGTGCAGCTGAAAGCAATTTAGGAAAAGCAGACACAGGATGGTCTCTCTGCATAAGTTCCCTTTGTGTGGGTGTACCCTGCTACTTCCCATACTAGGAAGGGACTATGACTTTATCTCCAGAGACAAGGTGGCACCATGAAAGTCTATGCAAACACATTGCCAACTAGTCTTTATCTACCATGAGTTTCTCCATAAGTATGCCTTCCCACAATTAGCTGCCCCTAAAAACTCAAAGTTTTTTTTCCTTTGTATTATTAGTTCTCTACAAAAGTATTGTTCTTTGGTAAGATGTTATATAAGCCCAAATTTTAACCATCCCCAAGTTACTCATCACTGAGTGCTCTCATGTGTATGCATGATGGGTGGACTAATATATTTCAATTATTTTTTTCTTGTGAATCTGTCTTTTGTTGGCTTCATGTATAGGGGCCCAGTCAATGAATCTAAGATGGGTAGAGGAAAGATTCTTTCTGCTTATTAGGGTTAGGGTTAGACTTAAGGGTTAGGGGCTAGGGGTTAGTGTTAGGGTTCCTGTTCTATTTTTCATGACATAATTTTAATGACTTTCGACTCAAGTAATTTAGAAGATTTTTGTTGCAAGAGAGAGAGAGTGAAATTGAACTAGCTTTTGAGAAAAAAAGTGGGTGTGAGTGTATGCATATGTGTTGCATGTGCATGTGTGTGCAAGTGTCATATACCTAAAAAGTTCCAGGGTATTGGAGTTCAAGTATGACTGGACCTAGGTACTTAAGTGATGTTTCCAGGAATCTGTCTATGCTTTCCTCAGTCCCACATTCTTCTGTGTTGGTTTTATTTTCAAGTAGATTGTTTACTTGACTTGCATTCTTTCTTCTGGATTAGCAGAATTAGTGGAGGGAGAGTATTGATTTCTCAGGAACTCCAGCAGAAGTTCTAGAGCTGATGTTCACTGACTCTGTCTTGCTTTGGCTACCCTTGAACTAGTTACTGAGAAAATTGATGTGGATTTTACTAATTGACCAGGCCTAGCCTGTGTATCTTCCCCTGGTTATGGTAGGTAGGGGAAACCCTACTTAAACTATACACAAACAAGGAGGGGTGGGGTGTCCCATAAGAAAATCAGAATATTCTTATAGGGGATATGGAAAGAGATTGCTGCTGGAAGCCAGACCTCCAAACTGTCCACTGAAGAAGCTATATGGTGTATCCTGGTTAACAGTGAAGTTTGTTTGTTTTTATTTTTATATTTGAGCCATAGTCTCACTCTGTCACCCAGGCTGGAGTATGTTGTGGCTCACTCCAACCTCGACTTCCTGAAATCAGGCAATCCTTCCGCCTTAGCCTCCAGAGTAGTTGAGACTACAGGCACGCAACACCATGCCCAGTTAATTTTTTTAGTTTTTGTAGAGACAAGGTCTCACTTTGTAGCCCAAGCTGGTCTTGAGTTCCTGGGCTCAAGTATTCCTCTCTCCTCAGCTTCCCAAAGTACTGAGATTACGGGATTACAGGTGCGAACATGCCCAGCCAACTGAAATTTGAAGCTTGTGGGTTCTAATAAACAACAGAGGATGAGAATTGGTTTACTTCAGTCTCTTCCATTTCATCAACTAATCAGTATACAAAATGAAAAAATCCAGTTTTCAGGAATAACATCCTTTATTTGACCTGTTTCAGGAACCATGAGCCAATTTGCATAATTGAATTAATGTTGCTTCTCATTAGCACCATGTAGTCTAAAGCCTTTCAGTATTTCTATTATAAACTTCCATTTTACTATAATATCTAGACTTGTCATATTTGTCAATGAGAGGTATGTTGCCACATGCACAGTTCACCATGTATTTCATTATTTTATATTTGGCACAAGACTCTTTATTGCTTTCTATAATGAACATCACTAATAGTTGTTCTTGCAGATGTGAAACAAAGTTCACCTTGACATTGAGAAGATGTCAGTGGCAATAAAAACCCCACAGGCAAGCCGGGCTCGGTGGCTCAGCCTGTAATCCCGCGCCTTTGGGAGGCTGAGGTGAGTGGATTGCCTGAGCCCGCGGGTTTGAGACCCGCCTGGGCAGCGAGACCTCATCTCTACAATAAATCAAAAAATCAGCCGGGCGTGGTAGCGCATGCCTGTAATTCCGGCTACTCGGAAGGCTGAGGTGGAAGGATCGCCGGAGCCCAGCAGGTCGAGGCTGCGGTGGCCGGGAGCGGCCACTGCACTCCAGTCTGGGCGACAGAGTGAGACTCCAACTCAAAAAAAAAAAACAAAAAAACCCCACAGGCTCTGTGGCAGAATCTTTTATACTCTGAATGGAGTGAGTGTCATGTTAAGAAGGTGGGCTCTGGTAAAATCCCAGCCCCACCACCAAATGAGCAAGGTGATATTGGGGCCTCCTCTGTTAAATGGGATATAAAGCCAGGCACAATAGCTCACACTTATAATCTCAGTGCTTTGAGAGGTTGAGTTGGTAGAATCACTTGAGGCCAGAGTTCAAGACCAAACTGGGCAACATAGCAAGACCCTGTCTCTACAATCAATCAATCCATCAATCAATGAACAAACAAAATAAAATGGGATAATAAGATAACCCCTCTCATAGTGTTTTGGGAAGATTAAGTGAACACATGTAAAACCCTTAGAACATTATCTAGTATGTTGTTAGAGTCTAATAAATGTTAACTATTCTTATGTCTTACATGTAGATGACCTGAATTGTTAGGTCCCTTCAGGTAAGTTCTTTGTTTGTCAATCTTATGTGCAGGTTGAAAGTAGGAGATTGAGGATTTGCAGCCTGAATATTTCTAACCTCATTCTTTATTTAAAACAAAACAAAAAAACCAAAAAAACTCCACACTGAAGTTTTATGTGAAACAAATTTTAACTTTTAAATGGTTATAGTTATCATGAAAAAAAGAAAGATTAAAATAGCCCTAAAATAGTGGGAAAAAAAAAGAAAGAAAGAAGACAAAAAATAAAAAATTTAGGTATTTAAACACATAAACTTTTGAAGATACCACATTTTCAAAAGTACATATACTGTAGACTTCTCATATAAACCATTACCCTGGGGTCATGGGTACAGGCAGGGAGGAAGGAAGGGAAGAGAGAGGCTGAGCTGATGCATGAGGCATGGTTAGATCCACGCTGCTGTGCTTTCTTCATTCCAGAGGCTACTGTCCAGTGTCTCTGATCCCAGTTTTGTGGTCAGACTTGACTCCTGGGTGTTTCCTTTTTTAGCTCCATGATACTGAACTGTTTGTGTGTCTGCCTTGTTCTTACATAACACCTTGGGCCTGTCCCCCAAAGTGGGCGTTTCAACCCAGGATCCAGCCCCACTGAAACCAGGAGTATATATGGCCGATTCAGGGAGAAGGAAAAAAAAAATTGCTTCTCTAATTGTTTATGTAAATTGAGCTTTCAGTCTGCAAGAATGGTAGGCCTTGGTATTTCTACCAGGGCATAATCTTTTGTGACCAACAGACCAGTGAAAATACTGCAATTTAAGAATTCATCTGATTTAAACATGGCATCACAAATAATAGGATGATCCTTCAGTTTGTTCGTTCAGTCAAAGCATCGGTTGGATTGTGTGCTTAACCAAATTGATCCATGTGATATTTGCTTTTCTCTTTTTTCCACCAAAATTCTATATTTAAAATTTGTGGAATTGCCCTAGAGGAATATTTGCTCTTGGCACCAATGGCCAGGTTTCTGTAAGTCACTGCAAAAACAGAGCATACCTCCCACCCCAAAATTGTTGAAATGAAACATTTATCAATGTGTCTCTAATTCCTAAAGCAGAAAAAGTGATTCACAATGTAAAGCCCAATTTAAAGAACTGTTTAATATAATGAACTTCCATTTTTATCTAGTCTTGCTTTTTTTTTTAACCCCAAATTGACTTTAAAAGGAAAGACTTTCAAGTTTTTTAAAAAATTATAAACGTGATACATGTGGAACTGTTAGAAGTAATAGACAAGATTCACATGCAACATTACAGATAGATCTTAATGTAGTCCTGGATGGAAAAAAGTTAAAACAAGATCTAAAAAATGAGAATACCATTTATGTAATTAAAAACACATATGTCAAAACAACAATACACGCTCTACAACATGGTATCATGATTTCTTATGGGGAAGAAATGGGAATGAAAACAAAAAATAAAAATAAGATAACCAAGTAGACAAAAGAGAGGCCTTGACAGAACAAATGGTAATGGACATGTTTTTGAGGACCAATAAAAAAGAAAAATTTAAGTATAATAATACTTGTATTAAAAGACATAAAAACACACTCATTCCTACCATTCTACCAAATGACTACTCTCTGCATTTTGTCTAACCATTGGCAATCTTTTCCTCACTTCTTAAGAGAAAAACTGAGATGGTGGTGTAGCCTGTCAGACTATGAAAGTCCCTGTGTGTGTAAGTTAATATATAGATGATTCTGCATATGTGTCTGTATGTAAGTGGGCGTGTGAGAGACTGATTAAATGGGGACTTGAGAGCAAGTAGCCAGAGCTCTTCTGGTGAAACCACTGGTGCCACAGCTATTCTGCTTGGACCCTAGTGCTTCCTGGAGCACAGAAGCCAAGTGGCATTTTCTAAAATCAGCAGAGCTTTTCCCAGCAAGAAGCTGCTGGAAAAACTGTTGCAACCACCACTGCAGCACTGCCGGGACAGACACTGGCAGCAAAGGCCACAGAGGGAATGCAGCAAGGGAGCCAGAGGCAGAGCCCCAAGGAAGCAGTGAGTCGGCACCTCCAGGGCCAGGCTGGACTGTAGGGCCTTGTCACCAGGACCTGAGATCCAGAGACTGTGGTGCTTACTGGGGAGGGAGCTCTCTCTCCTGACCCCATTTATGGCAGGAACAGCAGCCTGCAGGGAAGCTGAGTAGGCACCCTAAAACCTGGGCAGAGAAATGCTCCAGGGTGGCCTCTGCAGAACAGCAGACCTGCATCTTGAGACCAGGGGATGATCTCTGCATTGCATTGGGGCTGCTCTTTGTGACCTCAGAGAGCATTCCTCAGTGTATAAGCCCTGGTGGGTAATGGTGGATGCGGAGCCCCAGACAATCCACCCCTTGCTCTGAGTCAGCAGCTGGATAATGAATGCATACAGCAGATCTGACTGAGAAGGAGGCTGGTGAGTACCTAACTGACTCCCTCTGCCCCTAGAAATGAGCAAAAGAGATTGGAAGGACAGAGCAGAGGCCATGGGTACCATTTCCCCACAACAAACTGGATGCCCTGGGAGCTGTGACCGTACTGGGAGAGAAAGGAAGGGAAAGAGAGCCTGAGAGATGCTGAGTCAAGTTTACCCTTCCCTCACCTTCCTGTGGGTGCATACTGGGTATCAATTGCAGGTATAAGGGGGTGAAGATTCTAAAATCTTAAGTTTCAAGAGCAAAGAGGGAACCTGCCGTAATAGACCTGCAGTCACAGAATCCACCATAACAGGGAGCCCCTCCTCAAAGAGATACACTAAAGCTGAGAACTCTCTGTCAATGGGTGTTTCTGGTTTTGATTTGTTTGTTTGTCTCATTTGTTTACTTTGTTTGGTTGGTTGTTGGTTGGTCTTCTCTTTTCTCCTTCTATTTCTCTCTCTTTGTTCTTTCTATGGTTTGGGGTTTTTTTGTTTGTTGGTTGGTTTTTCTTTTTTCTCTCCTTCTTCTCTCCCTTTTTGTCTCTCCTTCCCTCTATTTTCTCTCTTATACCCTGTCTTGGACTCAGGGACTATGCAAGACTGTAAGGTTATATTGTGTGGAGATGAAGAGCAATGGGTCCTAGTTGGCCCATTTACCAAATAGCAAGCTTTGTGACCCACCAGTACATTCTGAATCCTTGTGGTCCCTCTCCCACCCCTTGGTAAATGCTCAAAATTGTAAAGGTATATAGCACAGCACCTCACCCCCAGTCCTATTTCATAATTGAACAAACCCAAATCTCTGGTTCAGGGAGGGACAGAAGATAGAGCAAATATTAGAAGTGATTGCTTCTGTATTTCCTACTGAGAAATGGAATTAAAGAGAAAGATCAGAGAATTGCTACAAATGAAGAAAAACCAATGAAAAATAACTGAAACCTCCAAAGTCTCAGCAAAGAGTCAGCACCTGAAAGAACAATTACTGGGGCACAAACAATAGTTATCTCTGAGAATGACAGTAACCGGAAAGTACCTACAGAGTTCAGAGAATCATTGGATAGAATGAATAAAAATCCAGAAATGCAAGGGCTAAAACTAAATGAAATTGCAGCAGAGTTGGACAGACTCAAGAAAGTGTATTTAGAAATAGCAGGAGTAAAAAATTCCATCCAAAAAATAAATAAAAAACTGACAAGCATAGGAAGCAGAATTGACCAAGCAGAAGAAAAAATCTCAGAGCTGGAGGACCAAAATATGGAATTAAACCAATCTATTAAAAAATATAGAAAAAAAAACTTCAGAAGAAAGAAGAAACTCTCCAAGAGATGTGCAATTTAATCAAGGAACCAAACCTACATCTGATTGGCATACCTGAAATAGAAAGACACCTTGAAACAAACATTCCATGTGGTCATTCAAGAAAATGTTCCTCATCTGGCCAGAGAGATGACTATACAAACACAAGAGATTCAGAGAACCACTGCAAGACATCTTGTAAGAAGACCATCCCCGAGACACATGGTAAGTCAACTAACAAAGTGGATATAAAAGAAAAAATCCTAAAGGCAGCAAGGGAAAAAGATGAGACTACCTACTGGGGGAAACAAATCAGAAGTGCAGGTAAGTCTTTATCTGAAGAAACATTACAGGTCAGAAGGGATTGGATCCCAATCTATAATGCTCTGAAAGATAAACATTTTCAACCAAGAATTTCTTACCCAACCAGGCTCTCTCCATCAGTGATGGGGAATTAAAATCCTTTCCAGACAACCAATCCCTAAGAGAATATGCTGCCTCCAGACCAGCTCTACAGGAGATGCTTAAAAAGGTGCTGTGCACAAAAGATAAAAGAAACAAAAGAAAGACCCTATACTTCACAAGATCACAAACAAACACAGAAGCAGCAGAACATATAGCACACCTTCACAAATGAACACACACACATATATTAACACAAAAGCTAAACAAAAACAAAACAGCCTTATAAGAGCAATATGACAGGGACAAACTCTCACATTTCAATAACCAACCTGAATGTGAATGAATTAAATGTACTTCTGAAAAGACATAGAATAGCAAACTGGATTAAAAAAACATGATTCAACAACATGATTCAACAAAATACTTTCTCTAGGAAACAGATCTCACCACAAAGGACGCTCACAGACTTAAATTTAGAGGAGGAAAAACAAATTTTCAGGTGCATGGATTACAAAAGAAGGCAGGAGTTGTGATCTTAATATCAGACAAAACAACCTTTAAGTTATCAAAAATTAAAAAAGATACAGAAGCACACTACATAATGATAAAAGTTCCACTTCATCAACAAAAAATATCCATCCTAAACATATATGCACCCAGCACAGGAGCACCAGCTTTTATAAAGTAGCTACTAAGTAATTAAAAGAAGACATTAACTCTAACACTATCATAACTAGGGACTTAAATACCCACTAACTACCCTAGATAGATCATCGAGGCAAAAAACCAACAAAGAAATCCGGAACCTCAACTTGCCGCTTGACCAGATGGACTTAATGGATACCTACAGAATACTCCACCCAACAACCACAGAATATATACTCTACTCATCACCACATGGAACGTACTCTGAGATCAACCACATCCTCAGCTATAAATCAAGTATAAACAAATTCCATAAGATTGAAATACTGCCATGCACCTTCTCAGACTACAGTGGAATAAAAATAAATATCACCACCAATAAAATTCTCCCCAAAACACACACAGACATGGACACTAAACAGCATGATGCTGAACAGGTCCTGGGTCAACACAGAAGTCAAACAGAAATTAAAAGACTCCCAGAAACAAATGAAAATGAAGAAACATCTTACCAAAACCTCTGGGATGCCATAAAAACAGTGTGAAGAAGGAAATTTATATCTCTACAAACACGCATCAAGAAAATAGAAAGATCATAAGCTAACAGTCTATCAAGGCACCTAGGGTAGCTGGAAAGGCAAGATCATCAAAACCCTAACTTCAGCAGAATTCAGATTACCAAAGAAAAACCCAAATGTGGGACATAGAAGACAAAAATATCATAAAAAAAAAAATCAATGAAACAAAAAGCTGCTTCTTTGGAAGAATAAACAAGATTGATGGACCCATAGCCAGAATGACCAATAAAAAGAGAGAAAAAGTCCAAATAAACATAATCAGAAATGCAAAAGATCAAGTCACAACTGACCCTGAAGAAATACAAAAGATTATCAGAGATTATCATGCACACCTTATGGAAATAAACTAGATAACCTAAATGAAATGGAGAACTTTCTGATATCACACAACCTCCCAAGGTTGAAACAAGAAGAAACTGAGATCCTAAATAGACCAAAAACAAGCCAGGAAATTGACTCTGTCATAAGAAAACTACCTACAAAAACAAAAACAAAAACAAACAAACAAACAAAAAACCTGGACCAGATGGCTTTCTGGCAGAATTCTACAAAACATACAAGGAGGAGTTAATACCATTCCTGTTGAAAATATTCCAGGCAATCAAGAAAGATGGAACTCTCCCCAAATCATTTTATGAAACTAACATCACAATGATACTGAAACCAGTTAAAGATCTAACAAAGAAAGAGAACTTCAGGCCAATATCCCTGATGAATATAGATGGGAAAATTCTCAACAAGATTCTAGCAAATCGGATCCAACAACACATCTCAAAAATCATCCACCATGACCAAGTAGGCTTCATTCCTGGGATACAGAGCTGTCTCAATAACCACAAGACCATAAATGTAATTAAATACATAAACAGATGTATTTAACAAGAACATGATTATATCATTAGATGTGGAAAAAGCTTTTGATAAAATCCAGCATCCCTCCTTGATAAAGACCCTTGAACACCTAGATATAGAGGGAAAATACCTCAAAATAGTAAGAGCCATCTATGATAAACCCGCAGCCAACATATTGCTAAATGGACAGAAATTGGAAGCATTTTCCCTGAAAACTGGAACAAGACAAGGCTGCCCACTCTCACTCCACCCCACGCCGTTCAACATAATGTTGGAAGTCCTAGCTAGAGCAATCAGACAAGAGAAGGAAATCAGGGGTTCCAAATAGGAAAAGCGGAAGTCAAGTTATCCCTTTTTGCTGACAATATGATCCTATACCTTGAAAATCCAAGAAAATCTGTCAAAAACCTCATTGCACTGATAAAGGACTTTGGCAAAGTCTCAGCATATGAAATAAATGCAAAAAAGACAGTTGCATTCTTATACACCAATCACAAGCAGACAGAGAACCAAATAAAAAACACAATCCCATTCACAATAGCCACACACACAAAAATGAAATACCACAGCATCTTCCTAACCAGAAAAGTGAAAAATCTTTACAATGAAAACTACAAAACACTGTTCAAGGAAATCAAAGAAAAACAAACAAAAAATATTCCATGTTCATGGATTGGAAGCTTCAACATTGTTAAGATATCCATCCTACCCAAGACAATCTACAGATTCAACGCAATACTCATTAAATTACCAACATCATTCTTCTCAGACCTGGAAATGACAATACATAAATTCATATGGAAATATAAATGACCACAAATAGCCATAACAATTCTCAGCAAAAGAAACAAAGCAGAAGGAATCACACTTCCAAACTTTAAAATTTATTATAAGGCTAAAATAATGAAAACAGCCTGGTTTTGTTACAAGAACAGGTATATAGACCAATGGAACAGGACAGAGATTCCAGAAACAAAAACTCAATTTCTCAACCAACTCATCTTCAACAAAGCCTCCACCAACAACCACTGGAGAGAGGAGAACCTATTCAATAAATGGTGCTGAACAAACTGGCTGACTACGTGCAGAAGACTGAAATAGGACCCTACCTATCACCATACACAAAAATCAACTCCAAATGAATCAAAGACCTAAATGTTAAACCTCAAACTATAAGAATCTTCAAAAACACAGGAGACACTCTTATAGAAATTGGAATAAGCAATCAATTCCTGATCAAAACTCCCAAAGCCCATGCTATAAGAGATAAGATAGACAAGTAGGACCTCATCAAACCAAAAACTTCTGCAATGCAAAAGAAATGATCAAGACTGCAGGGAAACAGCCCACAGAATGGGAAAAAATATTTCCCAACTATGCATCTGACAAAGGCCTAACATCCAAGGAACTCAAACATGCCAAAAGGAAAAAACCAACAGTCCCATTAAAAAGTGTATATAAGACATGAATAGACACTTCTCAAAGGAAAACATATGCATATGAGTGCCAATAGACACATTGAAAAATGCTCAGCCTTACTAATCATCAGAAAAATGCAAATCAAAACCTTATTGAGATACCACCTAACTCCAGTAAGAATAGCCATCATTAATAAAACAAAAAACAACAGATATTGGTGCGGATGCATAGAAGAGGAAATGCTTCTCTACTGTTGGGTGGGAATGCAAACTAGTTCAACCTCTATGGAAAACAGTGTGGCAATTCTGAAAAGAACTAGAAATTGACTTTCAGTATGTCATAGCAATTCCCCTTCTGGGAATATACCCGGAGGAACTTAAATCACTACAAAAAAACAAACAAAAAAACTTGCATATGCATGTTTATTGCAGCACTGTCCACAAGAGCAAAAACATAGAACCAACTGTGTTGTCCATTGAAACTGGACTAGATTTTAAAAAAAAGTGGTACATATACATTATAGAATATTATGCAGCCATAAATAAGGACAAAATTATGGACTTCACAGCAACTTGGATGGATTTAGAGTCTACAATACTCAATGATCTATGAGAGAAACAAATAATGAGTACCACATATTCTCACTCATGAATGGATCCTGAACATTTATCAGAGTACTATAAGAAAAAGGTTGGAGTAGTCGGAAACTGCCAGGAGAGAGTGTGGGGGCATATAATATCAATAAGGGTACCTGATCTCAAGCCAGCAAAGTGAGGACCAAAGAGAGGCCCAAACTTTATCTGACCACTTGACCTAATACTGAATTGTACCCCACATTTTAAAAAAAGTAAAAATAATTAAAAAAAGAGAAAAACCTTGAATGTTGTCTGTATGATTTCCCAAAGGACAGAAGGGTGTGGACTTATTAATACAACTTGAAATCTGTGTCTGTGGAGCCAACTCTAGCTTCCTTATTCTATTACTTGTCCCCCCCCATGTAATTTACCAGTCTGGCCTTCCTTCTGTCTGTCTGTAGAATATCTGAACTGAGATGTCCAGGGGACAGATGGAAACATGGTACAGATGACAGGGGAGGGGCTTTTAGCAAATAGTGCATTCATTTAGCAAATGGTTATCAAGCACGGGATTGATTAACTAGTACAATTAATTAATTCTATAGATATTTATTGGGAGTCAACTATGTATCAAACACAAAATTAGTAGAGGGAACTAGGAGAAGATGAAAAATCTTAGAATTGGGTTGATGCTTTGTAAATATTGTTTTCTTGTTCTGTGCATCACCTACCAACATGTAATTTTGTCTTTATGGGTAAAATATTTGAAGGCATAGTGATTATAAAGTTAGTCTTTTTGCCAGGAGGGAAGTATTCTTGGTGGAAGAGTTTTCTTCTGAGCTCTAAAGCAATTCAGGCTCTGCAGTGAGTCACAGAATTCTCTTGAGAAGTCTATGGGAACTTCCACCTTTGCTTAAACTGTGAAGAAAAGTTTTATCTGTTGTACAAGACTGTGAGTGAATGTTTAAAGCTATTAAGGGACATTTTCAAGCATCATCCAAATATCTTTAATTCAACTTAGAGGCATGTCTTTATATGGAAGCACCTGACATTCATTCAGCAAAGAGGTTGGAGAAAGGGGATCTCACTTTACAGTTTTTCATCATCAAGTTGGGAGGAAAAACAGATAAACTGATCATAAGAGAACCATGTAATAAGGAGCATCAAAGGGCTGGAGTGCACAGAGAAAACAACTTTACTGCATTAAGTGTAAAATATTCATATCTATTCATTAAAGATGCTTTCCCAAAGACTGCCACTGGAAGAATTGCTCATCCACCCAGGGACCCACAGATGTCCATATGCTGATGACTCAAGTCGTTGTTCTGAGGGTGAGAACCCAATTTCTACTTCTAGACTGAACAGCTCTTCCTAGATATCTTGCAAGTATGTCATAGTCTTGTTCTGGTCAGTTTGCATATTTAAAGATAAAATGCATGAATTTTATTCTCTCAAAAAATAGAATGATTTGTCTTTCCATCAAATTCTGAATTTTCTTCCTTAAAAAAGTCACTGCACTTCCACTTTCCAAAGTCATTTTTGTGCCTTTGTGATGCTTAGATGATATGAAATAAAATTTAAAAAAATTGAGCTCCTATCTCCTATTGCTATTATCATATTTTAAAAAATTGATCAAAGGTGAAACACTGTTCATACATGACATTTAGAATTTCAGTAAGTAAAAAGGTTAGTATTAATTTCCTGTGACTTCAGATGATGGCTTTTAGTATAGTAGATTTTTGATAGAGTAAACATTTCACTATTTTAAAATCTGGTAAGACCTACTGATTATTAAAAAAACGGTATGTGAAACTCCATGATTCTAAAGTTAGACTTACATTTTAAATCTTATTCTTAATTTATTGTAGTCATTGGACATTCTTTTTGCTCTTCTATTTAATAATTGATTTTTCCTTGGATAGCATTATTTTTCCAAGGAGACCAAAATGGAGCAGATAAGTCAGATTCTTCCAATGCATAAATGCTTTCCTATGCCTATATTAGATGTTCAGAATCTATACAAATGCTCTTTACAAGGCTGCTTCTTATTCATTGATGATGATAAAAATGATGATGACTAGCAGTTACATGTGTTTTATAGCTTACAAAGCACTTTTGCATACATTATTTCATTTCATTCTCACAGAAGCCCTGTGAAATAAGCATTATGAGAGCCATTATTTCCACTTTATGAATGAGGACATAGAGACAGGGGAGCGTAAGTGACTTGCTCAAGGTCACTGAGCAAGTGCTGGGATCAAACCCAAGTCTGCTAACTACAACTTGTGTACCCTTTCCATCAGTTGCCACATCTCTTCTCATCTGTCAGTACATGAATTTGCTTTTCTTTAACGTTTTCAGTAGCCACTAACTGATCCAAAAAAAGTCACTTGTGATAGCCTCTCAAGGTATCTCCCATGAAGAAGTTGACCCATGTCATTCATGGGAGAATCTTGGTTGTTATCACAGAAGAGACTAATTTTCAATGGATCCATTAAATGACTTAGTTTCTAGTTCATGGCCCCATGTTGCCTCATGGTAAAAGCTCAATCAATCCAGGATACACTTAGTCCTTATTTTCTCAGACAAGTCAATGTTTTCTTCCATCACCACTCTTCTATCTCATGAAGGCTGCTTCTCAATTCTGCAGAGTCAAGGTGTCTGGTGAGGGTGTGGGTGATAGAGTAAGGGGAAGCACCAGGTCTTTGGTTTCATTTTTCCAGGCTGGCATCTGTTGAGTCGAACATCATCCCATCTGCTTCCCAAGCATCATCATCTCTGGCATCTGCTGGGACCCCTGAGCTCCCATCTTGCTGCTGGTAATGTCTCCTTTGGCATCTGCTGCAGTATCCTTCTTATCCTTACCACAAGAACAAGGTCTGCTGGCCTTTGGTACCATGTCTTTGTGACTCTTGGTCACAAGGGGCAAAAATCTCCTGGTTCTTTTGTCTTGCTTGTAGGCTGTGAACTTTCCTCTAGCTCTCTGTAGATGTTGCCATGAAACTGCTCATTAGCTCTGCAAGGCAGGGGAGCTTCTCTACAAGTGCTGCCTCCTACCTGAGCTGCACCTGGGAAGGGTGTCCCTTTACTTATTATTTCCTTCCCTGACTGCACGTGGGCTCTGCCTGGGAGCGGGAAGTGTACAGGACTCATTCTCATAACTCTCACTATTGGCCATCTATCTTGCTTGAATCTGTTCCATTCTCCAGACCAAGGAGTTTATTTTTCATTCAAAATACACTTGAATATTTTATTTAATTTAATTGCTATTTAAGTATTAATTATTTACTGATTACATACTCAACAATTTCCTTTTATTCCTAGGCTTACTCTTACTCCCTCCTCCTTACTTAAACACAACCATTTCATCTTGTTGAATCTGTACATTTTAGTTCAGACATCTTAAAAATGCATATTAGGTCAGGCGTGATGGCCCACACCTGTAATCTCAGCATTTTGAGAGGCTGAGGTGGGAAGATGGCTTGAGCTCAGAAGTTTGAGACCAGCTTGGACAATATAGCAAGGCCTCATTCTTAAAAAATAAAAAAAAATAGATAAAAATTAGTTGGGCATGGTGGTATATACCTGTAGTCTCAGCTATTCAGGAGGTTTAGGCAGAAAGATCCCCTGAGACCAGGAGATCCAGGCTGCGGTGAGCCCTGATGGTGTCATTGCACTCCAGCCTGTGTAATAGAGTGAAATTCCGACTCAAAAAAAAAAAAAAAGAAAAGAAAAAAGAGAAATAAACACATATTGTTTTGTGTGCATGCATTTAATTTAAGTGAATTAAATTGCATGTAATAATAATTTATAGCAATATAGTTAACATTGTTAAGGTATTATCTCTCTTCTTTATCTGTTTTGTTCTCATAGTATGTGAGTGCTGATGGGGGGGGTTGACACAAGAAGCAGATTGAGTTTTCAAGGAAACATCTGAAATGTTCTTCTGTTGTTGCTGATTTGGATAATTTATCCATTTTGAACAGATATTGAGGGCTTCATATTAGCTAGATGGTGGCAGAAAAACAAATGGAATCTCAGTTTTCAAGGCACTAGTTTGAGGGTTCAGTGGAGTTGTGTGTCACATTGATTGTCTATGAGAAAAGTTGCCTGGCCTGGCTTAAATCCCACTTCAGGAGATGAAAGACACACAGGGCCAGTGCTACTGAGCTTAGGCGTAGCTGTAGCAGCTACTGAGTTTAGTGGAGATGAGATAATCCTTGCAGATCTGCCAATCCCTCTCTGCAGAGCCCCTGCCTGTCAGTTCCTGTCACAACCATTGCTACTGCCAGGTAAGGAAGCCAACTATTTTGGGAGTGACGCAGTCCTGGCTTACATGGTGTCAAAATATTCCAAGAATTTAGCAAGAAATCTAAAAAGTCATAGTGTAGATAAAAATTCTTCACCACAATCAAGTTGTATAAATACTAAGTTCCAAATTTGAATGCTACACACTTTCAGGGTTGAGCATATTCTCTTTCGGCTGCCATGAATGACACGCCAAGGCCAAGTGTGAGTGCGGGCTTATTGAGTGCTGGGATGGGATGGCTCATCATTTTGGTCTTCATTTCTGGCTGCTGATACCATGGGCATCTACATATGGTTTTCTGTCTCCTTTACAGTGAACCTTCAGCACAAGGATGGCCAGAGAGCCAGAGAGGGCAAGTTCCTGGAAGACCATAACATTCACACATACAACCTCAAAGACTTAGAGACAGGATTGGAATGGGGGTGCCTAAGAGATGGGTTGATGCTAAAAAATGATATTAAAAAAAGAGAGGGTAGAACTGTTTTTATCTGAAATCAATCTAGCTTTATTCCCCTAGTTTTGGAATTACTTTTTCTTTTCTTTTTTTCCCTAAAGTTTATTTATTTACTTGAATCAGGATCTCACTCTGTTGCCTGAGCTAGAGTGCAATGGCACACTCATGGCTCACTGCAACCTTGACCTCCTGAGTTCAGGCAATCCTCCTACCTCAGCCTCCCTAGGAACTGGGACTGCAGGTGTGCACCACCACATTTGACTACTTTTTAAAATTTTTGTAGAGACAAGGTCTCTGTATATTGCCCAGGCTGGTCTGAAACTCCTGGGCTCAAACAATCTTCACACCTTGGCCTCTTAAAGTGCTGTAAGACATTGCACCCAACCCTAGAATTTCTTTTTTCACTATTTTTTCTTTTTGCTTTCTGGGTACTCCCTCACCCTTGGCCCCCTGTACCCCCTGCTAACATTCAGTGTGCCTACATTTGGGCAATGTTCAAGACACAGTAGAATGGAGATGAGATGCATCCCTGGAAAAAATTAAACTGACTTCACCTTCCATTCTAAGAAGTTTTACATTGTTATCTTAGGAAATGGAGATGCAGAGGTCTTGGTCTATGGTGATTTGATTTGCATAAAACTCAATCACTTAGACATTTCTGAGATATTATACTATGGTTAAAAACTATACTCTGGGAGTACAGGATGGTTCCTGTAATAAGTTTCTGAATTTCTTGGGAAATTCAATTGCAAGGCCATCTGGTTCAGGGGGTTTATGTCCTTGTCATGAGATAATTGTATTATCTATGCATCAGCAGTGACAGCCTCCTTGGCTAACTGAGTCATCTCACAATTTCTGAAAATATTTTGATTTGACCCTCATTTTTAATTAGAGTAGAGCAATGCAAGCGTATCAAATAATGTGCACAAAAAAAGGTTGAATGTAGTGTGTTTCTCGTTTAGTTTCTTTTAGTTTTTTTTTGTTGAGTTGGAGTCTCACTTCATTGCCCAGGCTGGAGTGTAGTAGCACGTTCATGGCCACCCCAGCATCAACCTGCTGGGCTCTGGCAATCCCTCTGCCTCAGCCTTCCAAGTAGCCAGGCCTATAAGCGCTTGCTACCAAGCCCGGCTGATTTTTGATTTATTGTAGAGATGAGGTCTTACCAAGTTGCCCGGGCTGATCTCGAACCCACACGCTCAGGTAATTCACTTGCCTCGGCCTCCCAAATGCTGGGATTATAGGCTGAGCCACCAAGCCTGGCCTGGTTTAGTTTCTTAAATGGAGCTAAAGTGGGTCCCTCTTGCTTTTTTATTCTTCTGTTTCCTAAACTGTCATCTTGTAGAGAATTGTATTTGGAATATACACAGCAGAAATGCAAACAGCTAACTAGTGGCAATGGATAAAATAATCATTTAAAAAACTTGTAGTTGAGGTTGGTGATGAGGTAAAGGTTAGAAGAATGAAGGGGAGCCAGGTACGGTGGTGTGTGCTCGTAGTTCCAGCTACTTGGGAGGCTAAGACTGGAGAATTGGTTCAGTTCAGGAGTTCTGGGCTATAGTGTGCTAAGTCTATCAGTTGTCTGCACTAAGCTTGACATCAGTATGGTGACTTCCTGGGAGCGAGGACCAGATTGCCTAAGGAGGGGTAAACCAGCCCAGGTCAGAGATGGAGCAGTTCAAAACTCCCATGCTGATCAGTAGCGTGATCGTGCTGTGAATGACCATTGCACTCCAGTCTGGCAACATAGCAAGACCCCATCTCTAAAAAAAGAAGGAAGAGGAGGAGGAGAAAGGGGAGTTTTTAGGTGTTCAAGGAATCTTGCCTAAAAGAAAGACAGGCAAATATATGTGTGGGAGCTTGTGAGGGATGACAGCATGAATCACAGTGGAGAGACTGAGATGAAGGAGAGGAAGTCGGTGTGGGGGAGGTGAACGAGGAAGAGACATTCAGGGAGTGAGAGTGAAAAACAGGAGCAGTTACTATGAGCAGCTAAGCCCAACACCCGAGGGAGAAATGCTACAACAATGATCACAGAGCGGAAATTTTAATTCAGTGTTTGTAATTTGTTGTGGAAGAATTCAGAAACACAAAGGAGAGAGCTTGGGAAGATGAACCAGTGGAGAGTAAGGCACCACAGTAATTGCCTAGCTATTTATTTTCCATGGGAAACACTGCTATGGGCCTGGCGGACATGCGAACCAGTGACTTAGTGTCTAAAGTCATTGTATCCCATTAGCAGTTTTTTCAGGCATCTTAAAGAAGGGAAATCCAAAGGGTAAATAACAGGATCCAGAATAACCTGGAACTAGGAACTGCATGGGGAAATCAGATGAGAAACCTGACCTGCTGATATGAAAAAGCAGAATTCCCCTGTGCTTGTCACCAAGAGCTGCACCTTTGGCATGAAGAATGTGTGTGGAGTCTGGATTCACTGTTTTGGTAATGTTTCTGGTTTCTGTTCTACATAATTTCAGAGTTTCACTTCTTCTCACTCACCCTCATCTTACCTTCCATTTGGGTTCTGAGGTTTGCCAATATTATCTGTAAATATTCAGTTTTGAGTAATTCTCTTTCTAGGATTCTGTCTTATTGACAGACTCATATATGCAGGTAAGTGTGTATGTTCACCTTGCAGCATTCTCTGTAATCGTGAAAGAAAGAAACAATAAATACCCACCACTCGGGTAGCATCTACAAGTCAGGGGGGCAATATTTAGAATAATTTAGAAAATTATTACTGGGCTGTTTTTCTTTTTTCTCTGAGTCCATGAGTGTCTTTAGTTAGTCTGAGAAGCCCATCTAACTGGGAGGGGAGAAAAATCAAAATCAATTTCCGACATGCAAAATAGGGTCACGGATCATGCAGCAAGGTGAGAGCCTTGAAAACCAGGCTGTTGTCTGCAGAGAGGGTTTTGCAAATATTATCTCCCTCTGTCAACATAGGAAGGAACTGGAAACGGTGCTCCTGCCTTTGACAGCAGAGCCATAGGGCTTCCTTCCATATCTTTCATGGTAGGAGCCTCGAGAGCACAGGAGGGGAGAGAAAAACCGACCCTTTTCTGCCCTGGAAAATGTGGGTAAGAGAAAAGAAAGAAAGGAGGTCAGGGGAATAAAACCTGCGTGCCCCAGTTTTCCTCCTTGCTGATTTTGCAGGCAGAGAGCAGAAAGGTAGGTAAAGGAGGCTCACACTGAGGACAGAGGTACTTTGCTTCCCTTCCTCATGGAGGATCTAGGGATTCCTTGTGGGACCGTGTCCCCATGCACCTGGCAGAGGCCATATCGCATTGATAATTTCTTCAACTTCTTCTTGGCTCCAGCAAAGAGGGCAAAAAGAACTGGGAGGATTTTTATTCTTCTCTCTCTCTCTTATTTTATTTTTTATTTTTTGAGACAGGGTTTCACTCTACTGCCCAGGCTAGAGTCACTGGTGCAAATGCCTGGACTCAAAGGATCTTCCTGTCTCAGCCTCCTGAGTAGCTGGGACCACAGGCATGTGCCACCATGCTCAGCTAATTTTTCCATTTTTTTGTAGAGATGGGGTCTTGCTTTGTGGCTCAGGCTGGTCTCGAATTCCTGGCCTCAAACGATCCTCCTGCCTCAGCCCCCCAAAGTGCTGGGATTACAGGGGTGAGCCACTATGCTTGGCATCTTCTCTCTTATTTTTAAAATAATTCCTTAGTGAAAGCAGAGTTCAGTGCTTTGATTCTTATCTAAAAGCTGTGTACCTCATGGCCAATGAAGCTATCTTGGGCGACTGACCACTGATGTGAAATTCCAGAAAAAAACCCAGCACCCTTCCCAATGTTCATGAGTGATTGTCAGGGTTCATTACCAAAACTTAGAAGGATTATCAAAGAGATGTGGATAAAATATCCATACTGGTAAACCTGCTTAGCACCTAGCTGGGACTCCTACTTCAAACAGGCTGCACTGACAACATTCTGTGTCAGGGGAATGAAGATAAGTTACCACTTAGAATGTTCCAGCTATTTAGAGCATCACCATTCTAAGAAACCAGGAGGTTTACCCTTAGAAATAAGTGGTGGTTTATCTTCCTTTTTTTCTGCTGTGGGATAGCACCAACTAGCAGGCCTGACAGCAGCTGCTCTCTAAATGCTTGGACCCAGGAGTCTCCAAGAGCTGGGCTCAGTGCCCAAGAAAAGTACGAGCAAGAAAAATGAAAATACTGTACACACAAGAAAGTTGGGCAGAAAACAGCCCTGCTTGGAATTAATGAGCCACAGCAATCCCTCTCCTAACAGGAGGATTTCATGTCTACTGTGTCTGGAGGTTGACTTTTTAAAAAAAATAAAATCTTGATATATTTTAAAGAGGACTTATAGATATTTCTGATATTTGTGAGATTTCTGAGTCTGATAGCAAATTCTAACTTCTATTCCCTTCTCTTTTTTTTTCTTATTTTTGATCAAATTCTGGAAATAGAGGGAAAATATATAGTATATTTTCCCTTTCGCCCCAAGTTAAATATAATTTTTTTCCTTCATCCCAAGTTAAATATAATTTTTTCTTTCTTTTTTCTACATTTTTGATTTGGGGGTACAAGTGTATGTTTGTTACATGTGTATTAAATCTAAATGTAAACACTTTTTTAATGTAAACACTTATTTCATTGACAAATAGACTGAAAATCAGTGTGTGGA
The DNA here is from genome assembly GCF_000164805.1 of Carlito syrichta. Classification (NCBI taxonomy): domain Eukaryota; kingdom Metazoa; phylum Chordata; class Mammalia; order Primates; family Tarsiidae; genus Carlito; species Carlito syrichta. The sequence continues at coordinate 147,700 of NW_007253822.1, read as the reverse complement.
TTTCCCATTATCTAGTTCTGTGATATTGGGCTAGGCTCTTAACTCTCTGGGCTTTGATCATCTCATCTAGGAAATAGTGGCTTTTGATGAATTTAATGGTAGGTGCCCTCCAGTCCCAAGAGTCCGTGGATTTACTCACATGCCCTTACCTCCCCTTTCTGTGAACCTCTCAACACTGGGCAGCCTTCTTATCTTTCCAGATGCTCAGTGACCTTAGACTTGGAGCCTGTTCAGTCCCCCCTTTCCTACTTCCCACCTGATCTCAGGTGGCCAAGATCAAGCTCGATTTCTTTAGCTGTTTCTTTGGTTAAGGCCTACCTTCCTCATGGATATAAGCCTCAGTGTGCAGACTGTGGGTTGCTTTTGCTTACCCTGCATCCCTAGGGCCTAGCACAGTGTCCAGGACACAGTAGTTGCGTCCTGTACAAATTTGTCTCTAACTTCTAGGCTCAAGTAATCCTTCTGGCTCAGCCTCATGAGCCATTGTGCCTGGCCACACCCAGTACATATTTGTTTGAATGAACACACAGATGCATTCTGTCCAGGCAGCAAACCTTAAATCAGTTGATGTTACAGTTGACCTTGTTGGAATCTTAGTTGGCTTATGTAGGTCCCTCTTGACCTCCTCTGTCTAAAATAGCCACCAACCTGCTTCCCTCCCACCCTGACCATCCACCCTAGGACTTTTTCCATTCTTTGATCTTGCCTAAGTTTATTTCCTAGTACATGCACCACCTGGATTTATTTATTCCTAGCTTTATTATCTGTCTCTTCTATAACAATGTAAATTCCTGAGGGCAGGGACCTTTCTTGCCTTTTCCAAGATTGTGCCCTCAGCACTTAGAACTGTACCAGCACATAGTAGGCTTTCAATAAATGTTTGCTAGTGGAATGAATGAAAGTGACTTGATGCTTGTAGTGTATTCAAATAACATGAACTCTCTGTTCTTTGCAGTGTCCCAGGCTGTTCCCAGGCAAGACTTTTATCTGCTCTCCAGAGCACACCGGCTGGTCATATTCTTGTGATCTCTTGCACCAAGCCAGAGTTCTGTGATATTGCGCTAGCCTTGATTGATGGTCAGTTTAGAATAGATCATCTTCTCTTCCTCCCTTGTTTACTCTCTTCACCTTTGTTTTTTACTTTCTGGAGCTCTCAGAAGAAAGAGAAAAGAGGCTTGAACTGAGTGTATTAACTGCCACATTTCCTTTGCAGGGCAGGCAGGCATGCGTGGTACCTAGACCTCTCTGGTGGCTGAGAAACATCTGCTCCAGCTAAGCTTGATGTCTTGCAAACCACCGCCCACCCCCCACCCCGTGCGCGGGCTGCTGGCTGCCTGCAGCATGGTACCCAGGGTACCTTCTCTAGCTGCTGTTGTTGCTGCCTACTGAGTCGTTGCTTTTCTCATCTTTTGTGCCTTTGGATGTATCTATTATTATCTACAGAACCTCTGAGCTTTCTTGTTGTAAATGCCAAAAAGAGGAGCTGGAGTAACAGATGTTTTTGTTTTGCTGTATAGAGGAGAATGATGTCTTCCCTGGTCAATAAAGGATATTTCCATACTGTTAAATATGATTCTTGCTTAATTATATTTAAATTCAAAAGTGTATGTGTGAGGGGTAGCACGGATGGAAACAGGGGCAGTGGGACCTTTGGAATCATTTCTAAGGAAGAGACTTCCTGACTTTTCAAGGATATTATAAGCACAATTCTTCATGCTTCTTATAGGCTCTCATGTTTGTTTGTGTAGCAGGCACAAATGAGCTTGAATTCAACCCAAAATGACAGAGAGATTGGCACATGCTGCTCCCTAAAAGCATGATAAAGAATCCTAAATGCTGGGAAAATAAGTCAGAACAGACCAGGGAACAGAAAATGCTTATGCTGTAAAGTGTTTATCTATAATGAGTTTGATGAGATTAGAAGTTACTCACTGCTCTGCATGTCATGTTCACCTTTAGTACTGGCTTTTTTAGGGATAAAGTCAAATTTAGCTTAGAAGAATTCCAATTATAAAGTGCAGTTAATCTTCATGAATGCTTGGCTTTCTCATAATGGGCTATTCTTCCTAACAATGAGGTGACTGTTGCAAACCATCCCTTACTAATGTGAGGTGGATTTGATGAAAAGTCACTGTTTCTGTAGATGGTAACACCGTAAAAGACTACTGTTTAACCTATTTACTTTCCTGCTTGGTGCTGGAATTGCACCACATACATTATTCCTACCAAGGATGTGCTGCTTTATATGACTTTATTGTTAGTCTTCTTCTTTGGATCTCTTTTACAATGAATCTAGCAAAACTGCATTTAAATCAGTCCCCGATGAGAGCACCTAGAGTTCACATTTTTGCTTTTAATAGACACATTAGTCTTCCTACATGGTAAGATTTCATAATGGCTTCTTATTCTTTTCTTGGGAGATAGCTATTATACATCACTCAGTGCATTTCTGGTCTTACCTTAGGGGATTTACAGGGGATGTCGTTGCTTTGGCTTCGACTGAAACACAGATGTTTTAAATTGGATCTTGCACTTGTGTTCAGGATTGATGAAACTCTTTTGTACATCTTAACAAGAGTGCTATAAAGGTTGTGTTGGCTGAGCTAATTTGAATCACTAAATATTACTTTAATACTTAGCTATTCGCATGTTGCTTTCTCTCCACCTCCAGTAAGGAGTAGAGGGGAGGGGATTGAGGCAGGGATGAGGTGAGACTTGGTGGGTTATTTACATATTTGGTATGTGGGCTTAAGCGCTGTGGGAAACCATAAGTAGGTATTACATTTCCAGGTGAGAAATCACGGTTTTAGCTTTTAATTAACCCTTTATTTTATACTGTGTAATTCATGTTCATATTAGAAAAACATAAAAATTAAGAAACATAAGAGAAAAGATCATTCATAAGAAATCTCCCTTGCTTTGTGCCACATAATACAGATAGTACTTACAAAGGAAAGAAGAATGAAGCCATCGTCCTAGGTCACTAACTCCCCAAGTGACTGGTCTGAGATAACTAGGAAGAGCACAAAGACGCCCTATGGAGTCTTTCAAAGAGAGAGTAACAACCTGCACAACTGTGTCAGTGAAGCCTTTAGTTAAAACAAAGCCAGAAAATCCCAATTATGCATGTTCAGAAGTCACATGACAGGACTAGGACATGTACATGAAGACTCATGCACAAAATATTTTGATTGGAGAAATGGCAAAAAGCAAGGTGTCACAAGTTGTATAATTCTTACCCACTTACTTGCCATTTGTCAAGTCTATAAATAGTCTGAGATTTTATCCTACTTGCAAGCTGCTACAATATCGTGGATGCTAGTAGAAGACACAAGATATCTGGATCAGAGACAAAGGACTATATTAATCATGGCACAGCAAGAAGTATGAGCTTCCTGCTGTGTCAATTTCCCTTATTCCTCAAGTCCCATGAGGTGACATAGGTGGATGTCCCTTGCAAAAAATTAAACACTTCTTTGGGCTTCCATGCACTGGGTAGCTCATAAAACCCAGGCCTTGTCCCTCTTTTCTATGTCTTTTCACATATGTGTTCTCTCAAAAAACAATTCCTTCTCTCATCCTTAAGCATCATATCCAGGTTGATGACTCATCCAGTATTCCCACCCCCATAGAATTTTCCCTAAAAGGCATATTGCTAAAATGCAGTTGCTGCTTCTCAAAGTAGCCATCAGAAAGGACAGTTTATCTAAAAATCAGTGAATGTGAACAAAACTGGGCAAGTACTTTCCTTGTTAAAAGAGAATGTGTGGGTTATTCTGGAGCTGGTCTCCTGAAGAGTTTAGGGCCGATTTCAGGCCTGGGCTGGGGATAATTAGTGATTAGGTGACTAGTTAGCAGGTTACCAAATCGTTAAGTCTCAGAGGAGACCTGGGTAGTCTACATTTTAGGTTAACTGCTCCTTTTATGACTTCCGATGGCACCTAGTTTGGAGAATAAACATCTTTGTAATTAGCCTGTGGGCATGGAAAGGTATTTGATGTCTGCATCTTTTTTTTTAATCAGGATTTGTCTCTGCCAGCCCCAGTACATTTTTAAATCCCTGAAGATAAAAAGCCTGTGTCTAGTCAGAAAATTTCATTAAAGCATCTGGTAATTAGGATTAGTTTCCATCCTGGGTGTTCAATTGATGTAATTAACATATTGTATTGTGACTTGGTCTGAGGATGTGAATTTTGATGTTTCTTATTTCACAATGTGAACTTGAGGGGTGATGTGGGTTTGGGTGGGCTTTGGATGTGTGACTTCAGGTCTCAAGGATGTCCATGAGCTTGACTGATACTACTTGTTTTCTTGGCGAGGGAATGTGAAAAATGTACCTTAAACTCCAGTCTTAACTTTCTTTCCTAAGCGTGTTGCTGACTCCCATGGTGAGGATGTTCTCAGCCAGGCTGTTGACTCTCTGAAAACGGAGAATGGGCCATTCCCCTTTGGTGCCTTCTCCTTGTTTCTCTTTGTGGGGTGGTAGATGTGAGGATAAATCTCAATCATTCTTTTTTTTTTTTAAGTCAGAGTCTCACTTTGTCACTCAGGCTGGAGTGCAGTGGCACTATCATGATCACCATAGTCTCGACCTCCTGGGTTTAGGCGATCCTTCTGCCTCAGCCTCCCAGGTAGCTGGGTCTACAGGCATGCGCCACTGTGCCAGGCTGATATTTTTTATTTTTTTTGTAGAGGTGAGGTCTTGCTATGCTATCCAGGCTGGTGTCAAGCTCCTGAACTCAAGCAATTCTCTTGCCTTGGCCTCCTGAAGTGCTGGGATTACAGGTGTGAGCCACTGTGCCCAGCCTCCAACCATCTTTCAAGGGTCTACAAAAGCATATAGAGCGGTATAATGGACACTGGAGACTTAGAAAGGGAGGCTGCGAAGGGAAAAGGAATGGGGGAGGGGGCAAAAAATTTACTATTGGGTAAAATGTGCACTAATGAGGGTGACTGGTATACTCAAAGCCAGACTTTTGCACCATTGTACAAAGCAACCATGTAAGCAAATATCATTTGTACCCCAAAAGCTATTAAAGAAAATTATAAAAAAAGAGGGTCAGACTCATTTTGTGCTTGTTTTATATTATCTTTAGGGAGGGAGAAAGCGCTTATAAAATGAATGAGAGGTTGCACCAGGCACTAGGCACATAATAGCTCATGCCATCCTGCTGAGAGCCTTACGCATGAGGTAAACTTATACTCATTTTCAGAAGAGGAGACAGGGGATTGGTGAAGTAAAGGAACTTTATCTTCTAATGAATGGTGGAACTGTGATTTGACTGTCGGTCTTCAAAGCCCATAATGGTGCCTACTTGTTTCTCTTGTAGGTGAATTTCTTGATACCCTCAACTTGAGAGGATAAAGTCTGGTGTTGAGAACCTCACCCTGTACCTGCCTAATGTGCTGGTTTACAATTAGGAAGAACTCAGTGGCCACCTGGCTACTTAACTGAATTAAATCATGACATGAAATAACATGCAGGAGTGTGGAGGGTTTGGGGGCTGATCTAGGAAAAAGATATGACCACAAGAGGCAGTAGCACACAACCAACTTTTCCCGTGGTAGTTGGACAGGATTGCATGAGAGAGGACGTCCCTCATTGCATGAGATCATGCAGAGGCTTATGGTGAGGGCAGCCACCATTCAGAAGGGAAGGGAGACAAGAACACTCCCAGGGAGAAGGAGATCCCAGAAGGGGCTTCCCTGGTGATGTCACTCAGCTGCACCATGGGGAGTCTCTGGGTCACAGAGCTCTGACAGGCAGCAGTGACTGAGGGTTTTACTGCCAAAAGACTGTGTCTTACCAATAGGTAACAGCTATCGGGAGAGGTTTCTCGGGGTCTGCAAAGCAGGCAGGTTTTAAAGGGCTAGCATTTTGCTTATCTGGGCTATTTTTAAAATTGAAAGTGTAAAAATTTGAGTTTGGAGCTGTCCAGTTTTTAAGCTAATGGTTCTCAGGCTATAGGGAAGAAATATATAACCTCGGGGTTAATACACGGAAGCCATCTTTTGTTCATTTATGTCACATGGTGACATGTGGTCCACATGTCCTCCTTAAACTCAGATTTGAGCTATATGTCGTGGATGCTTTTGTGAGAGCCGTTCCTCCTGCCATACTCAAACTTGTGTTTGTTATATAAATGTTCTAACTCAAATAAAGGCTTTGGTGGTTGTGATTTCTGCTGATTCCATGTCTTCTTGTTTTTGGTGATAATTCATTGAAGACCAAATGGAGGAAGAAGCAAATAATTGTGGGCACTGAAGGAAGCATCTGTTCCTGGGATGTGAGTAGTCAGTGCAAGCCTGGTCGTGGAGACTGTGGATAGTCCTGGTGTGTCATGGGCAAACTATTAGAACAAGGCTTGGATGTAAAGTATTAATCTTCAGGTTATTTATTTTATTTCTTGACTGCTGTATACTTTTCTGTATTTTAGGAGCATGAGTAAGAAAAGATACTGGCTTGCAAACTAGTCTCCTATGCTTTCAATCTATTAATTCCCAACATTCTTTCTAGAAGGTTAAGGTATCCTGGATTTGATAGTTGAGTGTTAACTCAGTCACAAAATTTACATTCATAAAGTTATTCTCCCAATTTTCACCTTGTATTTCTTCTGTGGGACATTAGAACTCAAAACAAGACAATAATAAAGAATTAACAACTCATCATTCTGTGTTGAAATCGTCATTGGTTCTTTTAAAAACAAAACATGAATGGAATATTGACCATTTCAGTCTTGCTCTTTACCCCCCTAATAGTTCCTAAGAATCTTGACCAAAAAAAAAAAAAAAAAGGGAAGAAATTCATTCGTATTAATTTGCTCAGCTACTGATAGACAAATATAATTTCTTTATATTAATGGCAGTGGACCTAATCCTATTACTGCACAAGAATGAAAATGCTCACCATCTGAAGGTTAATTAATTCTTTATGCCATTAGAGTACTAGTCAGAATACTTGGTCATCTTTACTTGTAAGCATACTCTAGTGTACCAAAATAATGCTTATTGGATGTTGTTTCATGCACTGTTCATTGACAGGCAATGATATTTAATGATATTGAAGGCTACAAAAATGGCTGAAACTCTAGTACTAGGTGGCAGGAGGTAGGAGAGGTTTGAGGGATGCTTTGACATACTTGTATTTTAAACACATCTGGATGACTTTTAAGGGACGCTTCTTAGTACAACATCAAGTGTACTGTTTAAAATTAAAGGAAAAAAAATTCCTTTTTTCATATTGTGACACTTTCTTTTGTTAGTTTTTTGTAGAGATGGGATCTTGCTATGTAACCCAGGTTGATCTCAAACTCTTGGCCTCAAGCAATCTTTTCACTTCAGCCTCCCAAAGCACTGTGATTATGGTAGTGAGTCATTGTGTCCAGCCCAATACCATGTTTTCTTTTTCTTTTCTTGTATGTGACACTCATTTTGAACAGTTATGTTTAGCCTCAGGAAAGCATGCTAATTTCTATAAGCTAGTTCAAGATTTTGACTTTTTAAATCATGTTTAAACTTTAGCATATCATTTTTCATAGTCTTTTACATAACAAGTAACTTTGTTAGATAACATTTGTTAAATTTTTTAAATTTTCAAATTTATTTATAGCATGTATAGCAAAGGACACAAATCTTAAGTGTAAAGCTGATAGTTTGTACATATGAATGTAACTGTGTAAACACCATCCAGGTCAAGGTATAGAACCCTAGAAGAATCTCTCATGTTCCCTCCTCATTATATGCCCACTTATTCTTTCCCTGTAAGATAACTGCTATTTTAATCTTTACTGCCACAGATTCATTGTGGCTATATAAATGTAAAAACTCGGCCATTACCTTCTTAGACTCTGGTGTGGCCATGTGTTCTTTGAGCTATGGCTGTTGCCATGATTCCTGGCTTTGACCCCGTCCCTACCCTGGAGAGGTAACTTTCCTCTCTCTCTTTCTCATGTCTCTCATTTACTTTTTAAATAAACTATATTTTCTCATCTAAAAAATAAATAAATGTAAAAAACTCAATAATGCCAAAACAAACAAACAAATAAAACAAGCTTCCATGATCTTCTTGTTTGACTACTTTCATAACTTCATTTCTTCTAGAGCTTCTAGTTCTGTCCCTCCTTCCCCTGCCCGATTATCTCCAGATGAAAGACAAAGGAGGGAAAGCTTATGTCACAGGGATTTGAGGGGGCTGCTTCACCAGTGGCCTTTGCTTTCCATTGATGCCTGAAGTCACTTCAATAAAGTTTTCTTCTATCAGTTGAATGAATTATCTCCAGATGGCAGCAGTACTGGGTTATTAGTGTAAAACAGCCTTTTCAGATCCCCCCCCACAGCCACTCTCTTTCTCTACTCTATTAAAATAGAGAAGAGATAAGGGAAAGTAATGTGCTTGGCAAGAGAGGGCTGGAAGTTAACTACTTCAGAAGGAAAACAGAAGCTGAGAGTGGAGCTGGACAGTTGTTAACTACAAGTGACTCTTCCTCCAGTCAGGCCTTCTTGCCTCCCATCTCTGGTGATGCTGCCGCAGGCCACCTTCCTCATGGTCTTTATTCCCTGTCTCTGTTTAGGCACCAAGTGCCTTCCAGTTTTTATTTTACAATGGCTTCACGTGCCCTTGTGAGTTCTCCAATACCCAAGGCCCTGTGCTCTGCTGTTTGGGTTTGTCGTGGTTCACAGTTACCAACCATGAGGACTATGGCTGGTGATTTGTGACTGTTTTTATTCATGACATTTGTCAAGACTGCTGGGCTGGGTAGATAGTTGGGATGTTTCTGCCGGCAGTGTGATGTAATCTGAGATGGCTTTCTTGCTCTTCGGCTAAAGGGATTCGTCCTGTTTAGAGAGAATGCCTTGGTACTATTTCTGCCCCAAGTTCTGCCTTGTGGAATCAAGGGAAAACTTAACTTCCTTCTGACTTATATTACTGGTCATGTTGAGGACAGTTTATCTGTGATTCTGGCTGTCCTTGGATTGGAAGAGGGTTAAGAAAAATTCAGAATACATTCCTGTTTAGTAATGTCTCTCTTCTACCCATTTTCTCTCACATTTTTATTTTGGTGAAATCTTGTTAAAATTAAAACTAAAGGTAACCTGGAGAAAAAAAAAACCTACCTCAATAAAGTGTCAAGTAACCTAGAGATCTGCATGTGAGAGAAAAGGGAAGAGGATATTTGGGTAGCCCAGCACCCTTCTTGTCTTGATGGTATGAATGTGAGTGTCTCGGGTCTTACTTTTTATGGTCCAGTTCTTACTATTAATTTTTTTTGGCCTTGCTCCTGAAAACTCATGAAAGTTGCATATGACAATTTGAGTGGTAGTCGGAGCAGTCTTATTCTGGACTGGAGAAGAATAAGAGCAGAAGCAGGGATATCAGTTAAAAGCCCACCCTAATAGTCTAAGTCAAGAGAGTAGGGTGTATTGTACTAGGGTTTGTGGCAGAGATAGAGGTAAGTAGGTAAGTTCGGCTATATTTTGGATCTAGGGATCTACAAGGTGGCTCATGGGTTGAATGCAGGAGAAGATAGAAAAAGATGAATCAAAAACTCCAACATTTTGGCTGTGTAGCTACTGGTGGGTGCTAGTTTTAAGATGGAGAAGACACTTCTGGGGAGGATCCCACATACACTGTGCGTGCAATGTATGAAAATCAAGAGTTCTGTTTTAATCATAAGTATGAGATATCGATTAGATATTAAACATCTGTGTGAAAATATCAAATGGGCAGTTGGATATAGGATTTGGAGATCAGTGAAGATAAGGGACTGATGATAGCCATTAGGAGTCATTGATATGTAGATGGAATTTAAAGCCTCAGGAAGGGATGTGATCTTGTTGGGAAAATGTGTACTGGAGGAAGAAAAAAGGGTTAATGTCTGGGCTCCAGCACTGAGAGGTCAAGAAGGGTAGAAACTGAGAGGACTAAGCCAGGAAGATAAACTCAAAACCATCTAGAATCTGGCATGCACTGATGGTAGGTATGATTACAACCACTACTACTGACACTGTTTTATAAAAGAGCTAAAATATGTAAAAATTTTTCATTTCAGTTTGCCTTATAGACATTATCTTTCACTTTTCAGTGCCAGAATTTCATGCATGTTCTTAATTTTCTTATTTGCCTTCACAGTTGAAGACACAGGCAACTGGCTTCTGTCCAGTGAGCTTCCAATTGAGCCCAAAGATTTACAATCTCCAGTACACCTAGTGATTTCCAACTTTGTACCAATTATGTCAACTCTACAACAGTTGTACTTTGGGTCTAGTTTCTTATCCAAGAGAGTATTTTCACATTCATTTTCACATTTTTCTACTCACTTCATAAACCAATAAGGACAAAAAGCAATCAAGTATTCACATAATTTCACAAATTGCTGTATAAAGATGTGACTGCCAAGACTGAGCTGGCAGCAAACAGGGGGTGCCATGGTGTGATAGGTTTAAATGTTTTTTACTCAGGTGAGGTATGAAAATGTGCATACAAAGGCAGTTTTGAGGCAGCCCATGTATCATCTACAAATTCATTTTTTTTCAGAAGTCAAATATAAAAAAGACAAGACCCAGTTGTATTTGTTCACTACCAGGTAGAATGTCTTCTCTTTCACATACCTCTCTATCTCCTTTCTTCCCAGGAGCCACGGATTAAGAAACACGGCCCCCATTTGTAGCACTGGTGTGTGATTCAGTAATCAATAGCTCAAAATATCTCTTGATTGAACAGTCATCTTTCTTAATAAGGACTTAGAGATTAACTAACAAAAGACATTCCAGATGGTAAGCAACAGACTTGAAGGGAGTCATGCCAGCCACTAATTACTAAGACATATTTGGAGAGCACTGGTACTTGTCTTAACCCACAAGCGAGAACTTTCATAGCTTCAGGCTTCCTTCCATTTCTATAACATTTTAGGCATGGTTTAAAACCAAATACTTTAGAAATTGGCTTGACTTTCCAAATATCAGGCCAATTTTCATTCTAAAAAAAGAATTCTTATTCCTCAAGAGATTAAAGAATTTATTTAATTTCTTTAGGAACTCAGTTCTCTCAACCTTGATTTACCTGCCAAATACATATAGTATCTCCCCAAGTAGTGACTGCATATTATATATTGTTTAAAATCAGTGCAAACTTTCTTCAGATTTCTCTAGTATTTAAATTTGCAAAAGAAGCTCTCAAATACACATTAGTGACCCATGTGTGAAGGCTGATTGTTCATAGGAGTTATTCTATTTTAGGAATTTTGCTGGATTTGGTAGTATCTATTTACTGGTCGCGGGTATGAGGAGATATCTCTATGCTTAAAAACTTGTTTAAAAAAGCTTAAAAATATGTTTCAAAAGGTAAGCTCTAAAACACAGTAATTGAGTGTACATTCATGAATCTACTCCCTGCTTAAGAATGAGAACTTGGCCAATGTTATAGAAGTTTCTGTATGTACTTTTCATTCCATACTCTGCCTCCCTGCAGACAGTAGCCGCTCCTCTGAATGTAGTGTTTTTCATTCCTTGCTTTTTCTTTTTAAATGTAAAAAACATATGTATTGCCAAATAGTATGTTGTTCAATATTGCTTTTTGAGCATTCTATGAAATAGTATCATATTGAATATAATATTTTAGAAGTGCCTTTTCTACTCAATATTAAGTTTCTAAGATTTGTTTGTGTTGTGAGTTTTGTGGCTCTTTCTAGAAAACATGAAAATTGTCAGACTTCATTAAAAAATAAAGTATAAACTGATAACTTGTGGTTCTTAATTGTTATTTTCTCATTTACTTATATTAGGGCATGTTTGAAAATCTGTTTATGGACCGTTTATGTTTACTTCTGAGAAATGTCTGTTTATTTTATTTTGTGTGTATATTTTTTTAACTATTGGACTGTTTTACCTTTAATTTGTAGTTCTTTAAAAATACAAATTACTTGTCCTTTATGAGTGCTGCAAATGTCTTCTTCTATTTGTGACTTACCTTTTCACTTTTTTATAATTGTCCTTTGATGAACAGAAGTTCTTCATATTAATGTGGTTGAATTTATCTTTTATTTTGTTTTGAACTCTTTGTATCTTTTTTATAAGATATTTTGTAAGAAATTATTCGGTATACTAAGATCATATTCTATTTTTATTCTAAAAATGTTATGGTGTTGCCTTTCATATGTAAGTCTTAAAATCATTCAGAATTGATATTCCCCTCCTTTGATGTGAAGTATATGAAATTTGGCTCAATTTTTTTCTTTCTATATAAAAATCGATTACAGTGATCTGTCATGTTGACTCTGTTGTAAATCAAAATTCCATATATAAATATGTGAGGTATTCTTTTTTCTGTTCAATTTGTAAATACACAACTGTGTTTGTATGTTAATCTTATATTGACTCCTTGCTAAGCTCTATTATATTCATAGGCTCTTTTATGGTTTCTCTGTAGAAAATCATGTAACTTGAAAATAATTTATCTATCCCTATAGTAGTAGTACTTCTCTACTGCAGCTTGAGTACAGTATTTTTTTTTTAAATAAATTGTCTTGTTATCTGGTAAGACAAGTCTTCCCACCTTATGCTTCTTTGGAAATGACTTGGTTATCTCCAGGTCTTTGTTTTTAAAAGTAAAACGTAGAATTGTTCAAATTCCTTGAACAATCCTGTTATGACTTTGGTTATATTTCACTGACAGTGTAGACCAATGTATCAGTTTGCTGAAAATTGACATCATTATGATACTGAGCCTTTCTCTCCATCAGTATTGTGTATCTCAGTTCTTAAGGATCTTTCGATAAAGTTTTAAACTTTGCTCTTCAAAGATCTTGCACATCTTTAGTTAGACATTCTTTGAAACCTTATGTTTTTGCTGATATCACATAAAAAGTTTTTTCTTGTTGGTGATGCATACAAGCACAACTGTATTTGTATGTTGATCTTATATTCAGACTCCTTGCTAAGCTCTATTATTATATTCATATGCTCTTTTATGGTTTCTATGTAGAAATTCATGTAACTTGAAAATAATGGTAGTTTTACTTCTTTCTCTATTATGGTTCTTAAACCATTATCCTCCATCTCTCTATATTGGCTAGATTGTGTTCTATGACATTGAATAGAATTTTAAGATCCCTGATAGTTGACACATTTATCTTTTTTCTGATTTTTAAAAAAATGTTTCTAGTGTTTATTACTATCACAATGATGCTTACTTTTGATTTAGGTTTTTATTCAAGAAAATATAAATGCCATAACATGAGTCAGGCAGTTTACTCTCTTACCGAAGACAAATCACAAAGAGCATACCTGAACTGCATGACCAGTTGGTTAGTTTTAATCAGGATCCAAACAAAGCCTACACATTGCTTATAGTTGTTAAGTACCTTAAGTTTTTGAATATAGAACAGATCTCTATCCTTTCCTACATTTTCCCCACACCATTGATTTGTTGCTGAAGAACTGTGCTGTAGAATGGGCCACATTCAGGATTCAATGTATTTGTTTCCTGTGGTATCATTTAACTTGCTTTTTCACTCCCTGTATGTCTCTTGAGGTAAAAAAAGAATATACTCTAAAGATCTTAATGAATTCAGGCTTGTTTTTAAAAAGTTATGTGTACTTCCAAGGTGCTGCTGTGTCCTTCTTATTGCATCACACCGGAGGCACATGATGGTCAGCTGTTCCTCTCCAAGTGATGTTAAGATTGATTGGTGGTTTCAAGTGATAAAAGCCTGATCTGTCTCTCTAATATTTTACCTAATGCTTTCATCCTCTGATGATTTTTGTTTGAACCATTTACTTCATTTGGAATTTCAAAAGGATGATTTTTAAAAGTTCTACCATTTTTCTACATTTACCAGCTAGAATACTTCTGTGGTGCTAAAATGTAACTTGTGTGGGAAATGGAGGATAAATCTTAATTCTCTGTCTTTGGTAATTTTCTGAGTATAGATTTGATGCCCTAGTTCTCTCCCAAAATGATCAATAAGATTTTGTTTTTTTTTTTTTAATTTACATTTTGAATGAACTCATAGATTTCTATATACTTAATACATTTCAATCAGTTGCAATAATAATAATTTCTAATGCTACATAGGAGTCTCTTCATGGTGACCACTGTCTTTTGAACATGATATTATTAGTCTTGGGTAGTGTTTATATTTCCTACCCCAGACCTTTAATAAGCCATTCTTCTAAGAAGTTATCATTCCTCTAGTGGGAATAATATTTAATGATAATAATCTAGACACTGGGAATTATTGCTTCTAGTTCTTTTTGGTGAACAGAGCTAGGAAACAGGTATTTAAAAAAAATACAAGGTCCTACTATCTACAATTCAAATTTAACCCTTCCCCCCCCATTATTCTGTTGTATATTTGTAACTCTTCTCTTGAACATTAAATCTTGGTTTCTAAAACCATTAACAAAAAAGTTTATTTTATTATTTTATCCTGCAATATAGATAAGATAGTTTCTAAATATTTATGTCAGTATTACTGCTAACAAGACACTTACTGAGTAAAGTTTAAAATTTCTTTGTAGATCTATTTGTCTATCAGGATATATTCCACTATGAATGTACCATCAAATTACTATGTATTAAAGTCGTTAGAAAGAATTGTGTTCTCTGGTTGTGGCACCATCTTGATATACAGCCAGGTTTATTCTTTTCAGTGTGTTTTCATTTTTGGAGACTTTAACTTTTCCCCCCACTTTTATATGATTTATATAATTTCAAGTTGAAACTATATATTCAAGCATTTATGCTGGTCTTGTTTTCACCTCTGTCCCCTCAATTTTGATCCTTCTCCATTTTTATAAGTAACTGTTAAAAATTGACTTTGGTTAATTCTTTCTATGTTTATTTTTTTAAAAAAACACAAGCAAATGTGTGCATAAACTCATATCTCCTTTCATACATGAAAAATAACACATTATATATACGAAAAGCAGCAGACTGTATAGTGGCTATATATGCTTAACAAAACTCCCAAATTACACACAAATCTTGTACTGTGTGATCAGTTTTTTTTCCTCATTCTCTCTTTCTCTGTCTCTGTCTCTCTCTCTCTCTCTCTTTCTCCCTTGTATTTGTTTGAACACTTGTTAGGGATATTTTCTATTTTTGTAATGGGATAAGTTTATAGAATAAGTTTATAGAATACATTTAGCGCCACCTTCCTTTATATATTAAGTATTGTTAACCAACTTGAGCAATACTAAAATTATCTTTTTACAGCTTCTTCCCCCATCCCCCTTTTCTCTACTCTCTCAGATTTACTCACTAGTGAGTTGTCTTGGTGTTAATATTTGTAGTCATAATTATGTGTAAGTTTTCGGTCTATGTTTTGCCAGCTCCAATACTTATGAAGCAATCAGTAATGCTATTCTACTTTCCATTTACTCTTCCCTTTTCCTGCTATCTTTGTTAGTTGTATCATTTTTACATTGTCAGACAGAGCACAGAATTTTTTTCTACTTTTTTTGCCCCATCTTTATTTTGAATTTTAGCTCTGTAGTTAAATGTATTAAATGCTTGGTCCATTCTCTATGCCCATACTTGGTCCATTCCCTATGCCCAATACTTTCTTATTTGTTGGAAGTACATTTTCTAGTAGAATATTCAAGAAGGGCTCATCAAATAAATATCCTTGAATTTTTGCATACTTATAACTGTTTGACTGCAGCATTTATCATGGAGAGACATAGAAGAGTCTTGCCTTATATTTACCTTTCTTGAGTATCTTTTTAAATGTTCCATTGTTTTCTACCATTAAATGTCACTGTTGAGAAGTCTGGTATCAATTAGATTTTATGCTCCTCATCATGTGACATTCTTTTTGTTTAAAGCCCAAATAACTTTTTTCTTTTCTTTAAAGCCCAGTAGTGTTACTAGAGTATATCTTGGTGTTAAATATTGTGGGATAACTTTTCTGGGTATACTGTATGACTTTTTTGTAAGAAGATTTAAATCTTTTATTTTAAGCATGTTTTCTTGAATTATTATTTTAAAATGTTTTTCTGTTTCTTTTTTCTTTTAGTCTTTTTCTTTTTAGTTTAGTTGTCTTTTAATCTTGCTTAATTTTCTTTTTTGGGACATAGATTAAATGCATATTGAATTTTTTTTTTTTTTGCCAATTTTTTCTTTCTCTCAGGTTCTTTTTAATTGCTTTTCTACTTCTGTTTGATTTGTTTTATATTTTCCTTTTTACTGTATATTTTGATCCCTAAGTTTTTATGAGAGTTATTTTCTCCTGTGTTCCTTTTATTCATTAATTTGCTTTGTCATTCTTTCTGAGTTCTGACAAGTTTTAAATCTTATTCATCTCTTTTTTTGCTATTTTATTTATGAGCTCATCTATTTCTGTCTTGTGTCATTTTTTAAAAACTATATTTTCTTGATTTCTTTTAGGTCATTTTACAATATTATAGCTTTAATCTAGTTTGTGTCTGTATTTTTCTGGTTTGTTCCCATTGTCTGTTGGTATATTTTGCAGTTAATTTTTATCTATTTTTCTGGCAATAATTTTGTATGAAATTAGAGGATGTATTCTTTTATTTTTTATTGCTATTTATTTATTTTTTGAGTTGGAGTCTTACTCTGTCACCCAGGCTGGAGTGCAGTGGCACACTCATGGCCACCCAGCTTCAAACTGCTGGGCTCCATTGATCCTGCCACCTCAGCCTTCCAAGTAGCCAGAACTAAAGGCACAGGCTACCACACCTGGATGATTTTGGATTTATTTTAGAGATGAGGTCTTGCCAAGTTGCCCAGGGTGGTCTCGAACCTGCAGGCTCAGGTAATCCACTTGTCTCAGCCTCCCAAAGTGCTGGGATTATAGGCTGAGCCACAGAGCCCAGCTATTTTTAATTTTTTACCCCTCATGTTTAAGTGAGGTGGATTTTCCTGGGCTGTGAGGAGAATGTTTCTGAGAAGATGGTGAGAATTGCCCAAAGTATCTTTCACCCTTCATAGCTTAAATGTTCCCTCTTCTGTTGATAAGATGAGATACTTAATACATGGCTTTTCTGTTTGACCATTTCTCTGTTTCAGAGCAAAGCCTGGTTCAGAAAGGTTTTCTGTCTCCAGAGCAAAGCCTGGTTCAGAAAGATTTTCTGCCTCCAGCCTGTTTTCTCCAGAGCTTTAGAGACCTTGTCCTCAAAAGAAATATTCTTACCTTTACTTGTAGTAGTGTTACTGTTGCAGTACTTCTGCTTTACTTTCTCTGGTCTCTCCCTCACTAAAGTATTTGAAATTTCTCTCTACACTACCCTAAGTGTCCTGACAACCCAATTTGTTTATCCTTTTATGCCTGCAAATTTCCTTGAATGAGGTTCTGTCATTCTAGAAGAGAACTTGCGATAAATACTCTGTCTAAAAGTTTCTCTTTTCAAAGCTGATATTAGCTACCTCAGTTTTCTCTTGGTTAGTACTTGCCTGACATGTTATTCCACACTTTTATTAGTCTTCTGTTTTAGATATGTATCTTGTAAACAGGATATAGTTTAATTTTTCTTTTGCAATCAGATGACTCCTATTAATTTTCTTCATATTATCTGAACGTCTCCCACCATCTTACTTAGAGCTTATATGTGTACAGCTTCTACTTTGTGATATTTTTTCTCTTATCTCTTTTTTAATGTTTAGTTTTTTTCTTTTCTAATTGTCCTCCTCCATAGGTTTGAACTTATATTCCATATTTTATTCTTTAAATGGTTTTTTCCTGAAATCTTACCTTGCATGTTTAATAATTCAGCAAAGTCTAACGTTCATTAGCATTTCAACAAAAAGTAAATGTACACACACACATACACATGCATGCACATGGAATTACTCAAGAACACTCACAATCTGATCACTCTTTCTGACTGATTCCCTGGCTAACATTGTCTGTTATAGTTTTCCTTTATTTTTGCTGTTGAAGATGGTCTTTGTATTCATAGGTTTTTGTAACTACCATATAGGTTTGGACTTACATTTCTGTTTCCACTTTCTTTGTTCATCATTTCTTCTTGAATCTTAGCTCTTCTTTCTCAGGATATCTTTGCTAGGCAGCAACATACAACTAGCACAATGTCTTTGATCATTTATGGAAAATTCTCAACTGTTGTCTCTTTACAATTACTTATCCATTCTCTTTCTTAGGGACTCTCACTAAACATGTTGTATATAATTATGAGTTTATTATACCCATTTAATATTTTTGATCATCCTACCTCCAAGTTGTATTCTGTAATGTCTACCGATCAATTATAAATTACTTTCTTCAATTGTATCTAATCTACTTTACAGTTCATCCAGAGGATTTTTAATTTTAAAAGTGTATTATTTAATGCTCAAAGTCGTATTTGTTTGTTTTAAAATGTCCTTGGTTCTTTTTTGGTAGCTTCTTATTCCTTGCTCATTTTTATACTAATTGTTAAAGGATTAGTATAAAATACTCAAGTATTTTATATTTGTGGTCTGATAATTCCAACTTAGGAAGTTCTCAGAGGCTTTTTAAAAATCTGTTGATTATTGATGAAGGATTGTTTTCTTCAAGAATTTTGATTGTGAACATATATATCACTGAACTTATTCTTTGGAAGTTCTGAGGGCCTACATTTTGTTGTTTTTCTGGAGAGAATATTTGAGTTTGCACCTGTTGAAAACCAAGAGGTATTGCCAACCTTGGAATGCTTTAGCCCCTTTTAAATGTCCTTGCTTCACGTGGAATTATCAGATTCAACTCCTTCACCTTACCACAGGCAAGATTCTAGACACTTATCAGCATGTGTTTCAAGACATTCCTCTGACTTTGCTTCTCCATCTGGGTTTGCTTACTGATACCATGCACAATTCCATTCATCATTGTCTTCCCTCTCTTGGTTCTTGAGGATATCTCTTGAGCCTTAAAATGCTTCATAAAATATGTTTGCTTAAGTAGTTTATCTGTGATTTAGATACATTGAATGAAAGAGTCCTTCATAATATCTACTTCTAATCTATCATACTGCTGGGAGAGGATGTCAGAATTACTCACTTTTCACTGAAAAAAATAATTTTGGGCAACCACTTTGGGTCCCTTCCTGCTGTGGAAGCTTTTCTGTCCTCTCAATAAATCCTGCTTTCTCAAAAAAGAAAAAAAAAAAAGAAAGAAAGAAAAGAAAGAAAGAAAAAAGAAAAGCATTTCTCCTGTATATTGGACTTGAAATAGTATATAAAACTCTGAGGCCAAAGATATGATCTTTCCCAGTAATAAACAAATACCCTAATAGGTCTTTAAGAAAAAACATACCAGCTCATCACATTCTTTTATTTGTTCTTCTCATCTAGCATTCCTCCAATAAGTTAACTGAAATTATAGTTATCGTGAAGTTTGTTTATTAAGTAAACTGTTTTCTTCTTTGCAATTAGATCTGGGCAGTGTTCTAGAAAAGCATCTGATTTCAAAATTTTTTTGGGAAATTTATTTTAAAATTTATTAAAGCTGCAAAACATAACATAAAATTAGGGAAAACCTACCTGTAGCTCAGCCTCTTTAACTGAGATGAGACATTTATACAGCACAGGTAGAGATGAGGTATAGGTCCTAATGCAAGGGCTCTTTCACCCACAAATCAGTTTGCTGAGGCAAGAGCAGGAGAGAATTCATGAAGCCTGGAAGAAGAAAAATCAAGAAGGAGGCAAAAACCTTTTTCTTGACCCATGGGGATTAAAAACATCTGTTTAAGAATGTCTGTTCCTGAGCCCTGTCCAGTCCCATCAATCAGGACCTAAATTTTTGACAAACTCTAAGTGATGAGTTGCTCACAATGAAGTTTTACAACCACCAACCTAAGGGTTCCCACCAATTTCTTAGTGAGGAGAAATTAGATGCTGACATCAGACTCTACTACCAGATGTGCTATTGGTTGTTTTAATTATCTATGCTCAAGTTAATAATATGGGGTAGATGCTATGTAGTTCTCATTCCAGATTGTGGGTTCAGTCATGCTTAAAAACATTGTTTATCACATTACAGTTCATCCAGAGGTTTTTTAATTTTAAAAGTTTATTGTTTAATACTCAAAGTTGTATTTGCTTGTTTTAAATTTTCCTTGGTCATTTTTGGTAGTTTCTTACTCTTTTTTTGTTTTTTATACTAATTTTTAAAGGATTTTTTTGTGCAGGTATTTTATATTTTTGTCTGATATAATTTTTATAAGTTCCATAGAACCTTCATATAACTGGCATTTTCAATTTAAATATAATATTCTAATGAGGTGACTAAATCACACTTACTTTTGCTATTCCTTTATTTTTGTACATTTAAGCCATTTCCAACTTTTGGTTATAGTATAGAATACTATAATAAATTCTGTGTGCATAGAGTTTTTTTCAGTTTTAGTATCATTTCTTTGCACTTAGATTTGGAATTACTGGAAAGTCTTAAGTGTGAACACACTTAAGACTTTTGATTAGGATTGCCAAATTACTTTCCAAAAAGTTATATCAGTTTAAACTGCTGCCAGCAATGTGAGAATATATTTCAGGGAACCCCAGCCAGCACTGGGCATTATCATTCATCTATTAGGCAATTAGTGTTCTTATTGACGTTAAATTTTCTGCTGTTGGATTCTACCAAGTCTACTTAATGAGTCATCAGAAAGGGCTGGACTGAGTGATGAGTTAAGAGATAGATATAGGGTTGAAGGCGTCTCAATTGCTTGGGCATCCATCATAGAATCTATCTTCATCTGTTTCCTCTTGGTCTTCCAAAGTTCAGGTCATTTAGCTTCTCTCAGGCTTTATTTCTTCATTCATTTGAAATAAAGGGACAAGGCCAGCTGTCTGAAGAGGTCTTATTCAACTTCAAGGTTCTGATACATCCCTTGGTGTGAACCTCACCTTACAAATCTGTACAGATATCTCTGGTTGTCTTGTCAATAGCTGCAGGAATCTGTCTATCATGTATGCTACTTTCTTTTATTTGGTGTTCTCAGTAGAATACACTTTAGATCTTGTTCCTCTTAAGCTCTTGCTCTCCCTTTTGAAAATTCTGATTTAAAAAATGCAAATATGGTATATGAATATTTAAAATGCGATTTCCATTTAACAAATTACACATGATCGCATAATTCCCAATGTGACTTTGCATCAGGGAAGAAGTGAGAATATGTATTTTATATTAAATGCATAGCATTTAAATACTTTAATACAAACAAACTGCATTTGAATAATATTAATCTCTCCTAAAAAGACCTTGCAAGGCATATTAAATATTTAAAACTTTTGCTTGCTACAAAGTTCTTGAATCTCTTGAACATTTCCACTTTTCTCTGTTATTTGTAAGTTTGGAGACTCTTGGTATTTTTCTTTGCATTATTGTGAATTTTGAATCTCTACTTGTGAAGTCTTTCCTCCACAAGGACGAGGTGAATTGACAGGCCAAGAATTCCTCAGCGTAGAGAGTGTTAATCCCACAGTGTTAAATGCAACAGTGAGGAGAGCTGAGTAAGTGGTTACTCAGTTTTTGGAAGGAAGTTGCCCAATATTGAGGTCACTCTTAGGAGTGATAGAAACATAGATTTTTTTTGTATTGGTCATGACCTTAGAATTCATCAGTTGAACCACCTGTCTATCGCAGAATACAGGTACCAATCTCTCAGTAGTTGGCCAGCCAATCACTTCTTGCATAATTTCAGCATTTGGGTGCTCAGCACCTCACAATTCAGCCCTATGAAGGCTATAATTGAACAGTATTTGTTTTGGGAAAGTTCTTATTTATCATGAGTTCAATTCTTCCCCTCTCTGAGCCACTAATCTTAATTTATTCTCCTGGAGCAATTACGTGGGATTGGGTAATTCTCAAAGTGATTGTGTATAGAATGATATTTTACAGGCATGTTTGTTATTCTTAGTAATGATTAAAAATAAATTCCACAAAAAGGAATTATTTTCCAAGTGTGAATTTTGGGAAATGAATTTTAAAAATGTGTTAGGAATCATTAGTAATAGTAATAATTATGATAATGATGACAACAACAAAACATCTAGCATATAGTGTTTCACCTGTGCTAGGCACGTTCTAAGTGTTTTACATATTTGAACTCATTTAATCCTTATGAAATCCTATGAGGTATGCACTACTATCCCCATTTTACAGATGAGGAAACTGAGGCACAAAGAAGTCGTATTAGTCAGGGTTCTCCAGAGAAACAGAACCAATAGGATACATATCCCTAGAAAGAGACTTATTATAAGGTATTGGTTCATGGGATTATGGAGGCTGAGAAGCATCATGATCTGCTGTCTGCAAGCTGGAGACTCAAGAAGTGATGGTGTAGTTTGAGGGCCTGAGAGCCAGAGTCAATGGTGTAGATCCCAGTCTACTTCTGAAGGTCTGAGAATCAGGAGCAATGAGGGCAGGAAATTGATGTCCCAACAACTCAAGTAGTCAGGCAGAGTTAACTCAACCTTCCTCCACCTTTTTGTTCTATTCAAGGGATCAAATGATGCCCTTCCACAGTGGGGAGGGTCATTTGCTAAACTCTCTACTAATTCCAGTGCCAATCTTTTTTTCAGACACACCCAGGAATAATGTTACTATCTGGGCATCCCACAGTCCAGTTAAGTTGACACATAAAATTAAGCACCATAGAAGTTAAGTAAGTTTCCCAAGTTATTTGCACATGGCTAGTAGATAACGGTTATTGGTTTTAAACTCAACAGTTTGCTCCAAAATTTAGACTCTTACATATTGTGCTATCCTTAGAGTGACTACATAATTTATCATTCAAATCAAGTCACTTTTGATAATGAATGGGAGTATTAGTAATATCTATTCCCGAACAACTTCCCAGCTACATGCTTCTCAAATGGCAGGCTATTAAAAATATATTGAGAGGGCTTAATATCACTATATGGGCAGATCCAAATTTTCTTGGCCTGAATGTTACACAATTTTGAAGGCTCTCTTCCAGAAAAAAGAACACAGTTATATATATGCTAGATGTTAAAGTGTTTTCTACCAATGAGAAAGCAATCACAACCAATTTGCAAAAACTTGGGTATTCAAGTCCCTTTCTCCTGAGATCTATTTGGAAAATTTACCAAAAACCCTTGATTGCAACTTGGCTTCCCTCTCCACTTGGAACATTCTAGAACTCCCAGATTTCACAGGGGTGATGCACATCAGGGGTCTTGAAGCTTGAGCTTCATTAGCTTCATGTTCTGCTTGCCATTTTCATGTTCATTTAGAGAGTAAGTTAAGCACCTAGAGTGTTTGTGGTCTCATTACTTGATAAGACAAAACAACATTTTAACATACATGTCAAAGGATCATCACAGACATGTCAAAATGGCCACCTCATGGTTTTCTGATCCTAGTAAGGCACCATTCAGAATCTCTGGATCTGCAAGAACAGTTCAGGTGGTCTGATGACTTTCTGTGAATGGGCTGAGTGACTGGATCAGTTTCTGGTATGAACCCAGCACTGGCCAGCATGTGGTCTTGACATGACTTTCCTCCTGCCCTATTGACCTTTGCCTCTCTCTCCCTGGTCAGAGACGACTTCATAGTTTTGGATTCCCGACCTTAGAACACCTATTTCTGTAAAGAA
The DNA here is from genome assembly GCF_000164805.1 of Carlito syrichta. Taxonomy (NCBI): domain Eukaryota; kingdom Metazoa; phylum Chordata; class Mammalia; order Primates; family Tarsiidae; genus Carlito; species Carlito syrichta. The sequence goes on along the minus strand of NW_007253822.1, from coordinate 124,141 downwards.
AACATTTGTGATGATTTATTCTGCAAGGTCTGGACCCCTCCTATCCAGGAATCTCCTTATGTCATACACACTAGCAACATTAGATTATCACTAATAAAAGATAAGAAAGGCGCATGCTTACTGCAAAGTGATCATGTATGTGTGGTAATGTATGAATTTGAATGCTCAGAGATATAAATTAAATTCCTGCTGTACACTGCCAACTTCATTTTCCTTCTCTTGTCCTCTACTGGTGTCCTCCCTCACCCATTCTCTCCCCACTGCTTCCCTCAAACCTCCTTCTAAGAAAGCAGTTCAGGAATTTGAGTTAGGAGAGGGTTAAATCTTATTTCAAGAATGTTTTTGTTTTGGTTTTTGTTTTGTTTGTTTTGCTTTCGTTTTGGGGGGAGAAGGGAGGGATAATGGCCCTGACTTACTTGCAAAAAAAGAGGATTAGAAATAGGAATTGAGAAGTCCCTCCTTACTGTCCTAATAAAAAAATTCCCAGGGAATCTGAAGTCTGAAACTAGCACTGCTGTCTGTCAGCCCCAGTTGTTCATTATATTCTTGTTTGTCTTGTTTAGATTATACATCCCCTGGGTAAGAGCTGGGTGTTTTTATTACAGTACCCATGGCTCTGTCAACACCATCTAAATTAAAGCAAACACTCTTCATGAATGGCATCTTTTGATCATGTCTCCCTGTGCCCAGACTGCTTAGAACCGAGAGGTTTGACTTAGCTATGACACTATTAAAATGGAAGGAACCTAAAATGACTGGAATATTCTTGAGAAAATTCATTTTCTCATCCTGACATGGGCTGCAGAAGACACATTGAAGCTGTAAAACACAGCTTGGTAGTGACTAGACTAATTTTAGAACCCGTTTACACAGCTGCTCCACAGAAAAGCTGCCTTTCATTGTAATTCGTGCTCTGGGAGGGCTCGCCTTTTATTTAATTAAAAATGATCGCCAAGCCAGGCTTTTGATACAGTGAGGTCCATAGCAAAACTGTAAGGAGAGTGTAGTTGCAGTAACTTTCTGACATTCTGCTTTATTGGATGTCAGTTTATAATTAAAAGTTTGAGTGGCAGAAGACTGAGTGCCCAGAAAACTGGTTTTGAGGGTCTTAATTATTTCCAGTCATCTTTCTAGCAAATATGAGGCTGTAAGATCTGACATGGAGGAAGCCATTTGGTATTGCCCAAACGTTCTCTTTGAAAAATGCAGAAATAGGAAATGCTCTAGGGTTTAAAACCTGGAAGAGGAAAATTCATATTTTGAAATGCCGTTGAGATCATCCCCTGCTAGGTGAAGGAGCTGCATGTCTGAAGCTAATAGATATTAGAAGCAAAACAAAGGGAGTCAAATATCCTAGGGAAAGACCTCAGTCTTGGTTGTGAAGCTAATTAGAAAAACAAAAGTGTTTTCCCTTTCAGTTATGCTTGTTATTACTTATACAATGATGTCCATTTTATATCTAGATTTTAGATTTTATTGAAAAAATATTTTGGGATGATTTTCCATTTGTGCAAATGGGTACAACTTTGGGGATTATCAAATGTTCTTTCATTTTTGACACCAGGTGCCCAGAACTGAACTGATCACAATGATCAATTTTTGTTTTCTTTTTTTTTTTTGAGTTGGAGTCTCACTCGGTCGCCCAGACTGGAGTGCAGTGGCCGCTCCTGGCCACCGCAGCCTCGACCTGCTGGGCTCTGTGATCCTTCCGCCTCAGCCTTCCAAGTAGCCGGAATTACAGGCATGTGCTACCACGCCCAGCTGATTTTTTGATTTATTGTAGAGATGAGGTCTTGCTGCTCAGGTGGGTCTCGAACCCGCGGGCTCAGCCAATCCACTCACCTCAGCCTCCCAAAGGCGCGGGATTACAGGCTGAGCCACCGAGCCGGACTAATTTTTGTTTTCAAAAAGGCTATTTACACGTCAAACTTCACACCTTAAAAGTGAGTCGGTTAAGAATTTCTGGGCAACAAGGGTACCTGCATAATGAACATTTGTATATCTAACCCTGAATTGTACCCCATATCTTTAAAATAAAAAAATTGAAAAAAAAAGGAATTTTTGGGGAGGCAGCAAACTGAATTGTTAATCTTGTTAGCAAATTACATACTATAAAAGTCACATGAACTTTATACTAATAGACTAAAGGTTTCTTGCCATTTACTTTGAGATTGCTGCCTTCAGGACTACTACATTTTAAAGGTCAAATCATGTTTAATAAGAACATCAACCAATTGAATCTATGTCAAAGCTATTTTAATGACTCAAAGTTGAGGTTTAAGGACTTTATTACCTGGTATCATTTAATATACACACTAATTCCTAAGGTAGAAATAATGTAAAGAGAGATTTTGTGTTCTCAATGACAGTACACCTATTCCACAGTTTGGAGTCTTTATATCTTGTTTTCTATAAGAAAATGAGGGCAAGCAAAGAGAAGGCAGCCATTTTCTATTGCCATCACATTTACAAATGACTGAAAGTTTTGCAAACTAATTTGAAAGCCAAACTCAGAAAATATTAAACCATACTAATTTCGAACAGCCACAAATTGGCACGTTTTTAGAACTGTCTGGTAAATTCAAACACAAGAGGTAAATTATGATTTTAAATGAAGTACATGTGGTGCTCAGAGATGACTTTTTTAGCATGCAAGTTCTCCACTAATTAGCTCCCAGGAGGTGAATGAGAGTTTTTGTTGTTCTTCTAGGTTCATCTTTAAACAAAGTGAACCAGCAAAGTTAGCCACCCATTGGCATTCAGACAAAGTATTGTTTAAAATTCTCCTCCCACCACCACAACAAAAAGAGAGATCATGTCACATAGGAGATAAACTAGCTTTGGTTTACAAAATATACGTTAAAAATACTGACTGTTGATTACATTGTCCTTTCCTTACGGCCTTTAGAATCATAAGGCTAAATAATATATTTTATTTAAAACAGGCATGAACATTCAAATGCTTTAAATCGAGAGTAAGTCTAAGTGGCGCTGTATTCTGGGCAATACGCTCTGAGAGCCAGAGAAGGCAGTGTTTCAAAGGCTGAAGAGATAGCTTAACACGTTGATGAGAAGCTCTTTGTCAGTATACAAGAACAATGTCCCTCATTAAGTCCTAGTCCAAATTCTGTACTGTTTTAACCAGTTTGGCTAAATCTCTCTCAGCAGGTTAATTAGTAATGCTGGGAAAAAGGAAAAAAAACTACTGAAGAAATTATTTCTCTTCTGCAGTGTGTGTATGAAGGATCAGATTTGACTTTAAAATTCTTGGTACAAAGTAGACATACTTTATGCATCTCCCACTCTTTCTTCTTTATCATTTTTTCCTTGATGCACAGGACATGTTTTTAATTTAAGTCTTCTCTAATTTTGTAAAAATAACTCTCAAGCCCTGTTGGGATGAATTAAGTCTTTTTTCTTCTTCGAATTTTAATGAGTATGCGCTTTAGTGCATCCACTTCAAGGAGTTGACCTGTGTATTGACAATAATCATTGCAGTAGCACTGGTCTGTTAATTAACTGATTCAGTATGAATTTATTAAGATCCTACTATGTGCTATGGATTTATTGTGGCCCTACTATGTGCTATGGATGTATTGAGGTCCTACTATATGCTAGAAATAAGAGTGAATAAAGTACAGTTCCTCCCTCCTTAAGGGTACCATGAGATAGGGCAAGACCTGCAGAAAAATAAAGACCACACAGTGAAAAAGTGTCACAATGGCAGATAATATAGGACACTTACTGTGTTGAAGGAACCACTATAGATACATACAGTATATACATCAATGTTAATATCATTTCCAGAGAAAACCAGTAAGATGTGTACTATGATTAACCCCAGTTTACAGCTGAAGAAACTGAAGCAAAAGTGCTTAAGCAACTTGTCCAGTGTTACACAACCAGTAAGTGGCCGACCCAGACAACCTGACCCATGAATTGCCTAATTTCTGCTCAGGGAGGGATAATGCCTCCGTTTTGAACCCCATTTTCCTACTCCTCATCCAACACAACCAAGCCCTTGCTCTACAAGGCCCGTAGGGGGCGTAGTTTCCGTACCTCACCAATTTTTGGCCAGTTTTATACTTTTGTCCTTTCTCCTGATTTGTACTGCAAGAACTGATCCGATCCCATGGGTGAAAACCTTTAAAAAGTAAGTAAAATAAGTATGGGATATCCACCTTCTTACACATTTCCTATTGGAGAGAGAAAGACAACATATGCTAGTAATAAAATATTGCTCTGACACATAGCCCTGATCACTGTGGTTCATGCTGCTGATTCTCATAGGCCTTGCAGGAATATTTCTAAAATGTAGCTGAGGGAATGAAGTTACTGATTGGAGTCCATCTATAAAATACTTAGAATTTTTTCTTCTCCTTATAAAGAATCTACTTGTATTTTTGAACAAACTAAGTGTGAAATAAAAAAACAAATATCACTCTGAGTTACAGGTTTGAGCTTTCAAATTGTATTAGAGTGCATAGTTTTAGAGGAACTTGGAGATCTGAGACAATGACCAAAAACTTTTATCTTTCTAATGTTTCCGAGGGTATATAAACTATTTCTTTCTTTCTTTTTTTTTTTTTTTTTTTTGAGTTGGAGTCTCACTCTGTCGCCCAGACTGGAGTGCAGTGGCTGCTCCCGGCCACCGCAGCCTCGATCTGCTGGGCTCCGGCGATCCTTCCACCTCAGCCTTCCGAGTAGCTGGAACTACAGGCGCACGCTACCACGCCCGGATGATTTTTTGATTTATTGTAGAGATGTGGTCTCGCTGCCCAGGCGGGTCTCGAACCCGCAGGCTCAGGCAATCCACTCACCTCAGCCTCCCAAAGGCGCGGGATTACAGGCTGAGCCACTGAGCCCGGCTATAAACTATTTCTAATGTAAATTGGAAAACTTATAAACCTCAACTGGGTGTTAGATTTGATATTATCCTTCATTATGGAAAAAGTATTTCTCATTGTTTAGTTTTGTCTGCTGACTAAGCTGCATATTTTCTGAGGCTTAAATCTGTATGTTGTCTCTCTACTTGTAGGTAGTCGTACTTTGTGAGGGTTGAGCACCCTCACTACACACAGGGATCTGTAACAGATTTTGATGCTTCAGGGTAGAAGTGGATTCCATGAAGGAATCTTAGTTTGTACACACAGCTTAGTGTCATTGGTTATGTGAGTTATCTAGGGAGTTTCTTGACATTCTCTGAAGAAATGATACTCCTAGAAAAATATGCTAACCTCTAGGACAAGTGTTCAGAAGGATTAGATTTCAGTCTCTTTGCTTCAATCCTTTCCAGCAGTGATTCACTAGAAAGATTATGGATGTACATGAAATTCTAAAATGCATATGATCTGATTTTAATGTATTACTATCTCAGTAGTGTAATCAATTGTCTAATTATTTTTGATTGGTTTCAGACAACAAAATAAAGCATAACAGCACATCACCAGCCCTCCTATTGTCCTGCCCACTCAATTCACCTAACCCAGAGTTTTGTTTTCTTCATTTTTCAGGGAAGTGTGGGTAAGTATTTGAGCAATCTTCCTCTTATATCACTATTCCTTTACTTTCACCATGTTTTAATACTAATGAAAATATTTTCATTTTAATCACTAATAACTAATGAAGTTCCATTGGTCTTTGAAGGTTAAATGAAAATATTAAGTTAAAAATGGCTTTGAGTAACAGCACTGACTAGATTTGAGAAATTATAATGAATTAATGGTGCTGGGGTTTAAAGCCATCTTAAATCTGATAAATGATGATGATGATGATGATCATCATCATCATCATCATCATCATGAGATACAAGTGGGTTAGTGGAAAAGATGTGGGTTTTGGCACCAGGAAGATTGAAGTCCAAGTCTTAAATCTACTACTAGCTACCTGCATGATCATGGGCAATTTATTAGTTTCTCTTAGCTTCATTTCCTCATTCTTATAAGGGGGATGATATTTATCTTGGGAAAGTCTTGTTTTTTTTTGAGACTTGTGTGTTTATCAGTTCTTAACTCTAGATCATTCTAGATCTAGAGTTAAGAATTCGATCTAGGACGCAGCAATAGCTATTATTATTTTAAATCTTAATTAAAGCTTTTTAAAATCTGAATTTGTAATCTTGTAATTTGTGTGCTATACATACACTACATAGACTTTTTGGATATTGTTTAAAATCTATTTTGATTATTGAACATATACCTCTATGTCATGAAAGTCCGATGAAGATAGGAATCATGCTCCCAATCAATTGAGGAATATTACTTCCAGAACTATCCCTTCACAAACAAAAATGTGGTTGGCCTGGGACCCACCCTCTCCAAGACCCTATTCCCTTTCTTATCTCTGTGGGCCTTCTAGAAAATATGAGTTGCAAGTGTTTCCAGGAACATGAACAATTCTCAACAGTTGTCTCTAGATGGGCTCTTTGAGTTGGACTAGCCTCATCACTTGATGGAAACTGTAGGTGCCCAGAGAAACCAAGCACGAACTGGCTGTGGTGATATGCAGCTAGTCCTGGCTACATGGGAGGCTGAGGCGGGAACATCTCTGGAGCCCAGGAGTTCAAGGTTGCAGTGATCTGTGATCATGCCTGTGAATAGCCACTGCACCCCTGTCTGGGCAACATAGTGAGAACTTGTCTCTAAAAATTGAACAAACAAAAAGCCCAAGAACAGGGAAAAAACAATATGGCTCTTTTGACTCAGTTTTGGCTCTAAATTCAGTTTTCTTTTTGGGTTCAGAAACATCCATATGTAAGAGAAGTAGGAATCCATTTATTCATTCAATATACATTAATGAGACACACATGTCTTTTCCTATCTTTAGGCAATTCACTATTTATCTTGGAAAAACAAGACATGTGTACATTAACTCAATAGAAGAGCAAATTCCCGGAGTTACCTTAGCAACTAAATGGAATAGACTATGTGTCAAACAATTGCCCTGATAATGAAACCAAAATTTCTGATCATTGGCCTATAGAATGTTAGAACAGGAAAATACCCTAGAAATAATTCTATTCACTATTTCTCAAATGAAGTCAGCTGGATATTGTGTTTTCAAGATATTTCTTATATTTGTTTATTAATACCAATATATTATCTAGATAATATTTTTCTTTAAATCAACTTCCTCTTTTTACCTAAATAAATTGCATTGTACCATAAATAAAAAGAACTTTCTTTTTTTTTTTTTGAGTCAGGGTCTCACTCTGTTGCCCACACTGGAGTGCAGTGGTATGATCATGGCTCACCACAGCTCGAACTCTTGGATTCAGGTGATCCTTCTACCTCAGCCTCCCTAGTAGCTGGGACTATAGGCACATGCCACCACACCTGGCTGTTTTACAAAAATTTTGTAGAGATGAGATTTCTACTATGTTACCTAGACTGGCCTTAAATTCCTGTCCTGACTCAGCCTCCCAAAGTGCTGGGATTACAGGCATGAGCCACCATGCCCAACCCATTCTTTCCCTTTAAAATCCCAGATGCTCAGCCTAAAATTTAAAAATAGTTTTTGAGGCACGAGCCTGGCTATTTCCCCATCTGCAAACCTTTTCCTCTTCTTCATTTTGAGTCAGAGTCTCACTGTGTTGCCCAGGCTGGAGCGCAGTAGCAGGATCATGCCTCACTGCAGCCTCGACCTCCTGGGCTTAATCAATCCTTCTGCCTCAGCCTCCAGAGCAGCTGGAACTGCAGCAGTGCAGGTTACCATGACTAGCTTATTATTATTTATTTATTTTTTGTAGAGATGATACCTTGCTATGTTGCCTAGGTTGGTCTCAAACTCCTGAGCTCAAGTGATCCTCCTGCCTCAGCCTCACAAAGTGCTGAGATTACAAACATGAACCACCACACCCAGCCAGAAACCAGTCTTATATGCTATAAACATAAAATCAAATACAATAAATATAAAACAATATTTAAATTGTAGCTCGAAACTTTGCTTTTGAAAGGCCCCGAGCTTGAAGTCTGCCTTGTCTTTGTTAAAAAAGGAAATTTGCTGGTATTAGGGAGGCATGAAAGTTATACTGGCACGAAGCTGAGAGTTTCTCCATGACCCTCATGGAAAAGTTAAAAAGAACATTGAAAATGAAGTAATTGTATTACTTGAAGACTCGATAGTATTTAATACTTTTTACCAACTCATCTACTACTTCTGCTAATATAGATCCCAAAATTTGGAACAGGTCAACTTAGTTTAATCTCCTTCGTTTTCAAACTAGAAAACTAAGATTTACAAATGTCAATGTTGATCAAGGAGACACTAGAACCTTGGTTTTCAGATCCCCAATCTCCTCCCTGCATCTTCTCCAGAATGCTTTTTAGAGGTAATATGTTAATTCAGAATATGTTTCATATGCACTCTCGTAACCAGTTACAGATGACGCCCTTGGTAACAGCGCGATCACTGCTTGCCTGCCTTTTTTCAGTGGATTTACTATTCCCTTTGCATATCTGCTTGCTCATTTGTATGCCTTATTTGTAGTTAAAAATAATATATGTGGAGTTTGAATTTGGGAGGTTCTTGAAATTAAGAGACTGAATTAAACTCAACTTCAGCAAATCAACGGTGGGGGTAAGTACCATCCCCCTTCTTCTGCACAACCCCTGACACTGCATGTGCTGAAGTGGTGAACAGCTGGAGTTTTGCTATTGCCCTGGGAACAGTTTATTTCGACCTTGTCACAGTCTACCTGCTTGCTATTCCTAGGGCAATACCTCTTCTCATCAGAGAACTTGAAGCAAATATGTTATTATGCTCTTTGAAATTAAAGCTACAGTAGGGTTTAGGATTATACCGAAGCAATACCCCAAAGAGAGGGGGTCTAAGGCACCTTTCCATTTTCTCTGAGACAATTCCTCATCACCTTTTCAAAAGGCATTTTGCACTTTACTTCACTGTGAAGGAAAAAGAGCCACACAGTAGCCCACAGAGGGCAGATTTAAAATCACACAAATACTTTTGACTTTTAGGACATTTTTTTTCCTTCTAGAAATAAATACAATATTATCTTATTTGGGTCTTTTTATTGTTTTCATTGTTTTTATAATCCTTGTTTTTGGTTCACTTGTTTTATTGATATGGCAAACTAATTTAAAAAAAATTGTACCATTTTATTTTCTTACCTTTTTTTGTAAGTGAATTTGTGATTGATGTCAAATAAATGGTAGTCTGAAGGCTTTAAAATGTCTGGCCTTATATTAGTTTTCTATTGTTATAAAAAGTTACCACAAACTTAGTGTCTTAGAACAATACAAATTTATTGTCTTATATTTCTGGAGGTCATTAGTCTGACACAGGTCTCACTGGCTAAAATCAAAGTGTCAGCAGGGCTGTATTCCTTTCAGAGGTTCTGGAGGACAATTTGTTTCAGTCTCTGGAGTCTACCTGCATTCCTTGGCTGGTGGCCCTCCACCCCTGTCTTCAAAGCCAGCAATGGCAGGTCCCATCTTTCTTATACTGCATTATTCCGACACTAATTCTTCTTCCTCCCTCTTCCACTTTGAAGAACCCCTGTGGTTACATTGGGCCCACCAGAAAAATGTCCTTATCTTGAAGTCAGTTGATTAGTAAACTTAATTCCATCTGCAGCCTTAATCCTCTTTTGCCATGTAATGCCACATATTCTGTTTCTAGAGATTAGGATGTGGACCTTTTTGAGATGAGAGCATTATTCTGCTTACTCCAGTCTTTTCTTCAAAGCCAACTCTTTGGTAAGTGGAGTTCACGAGTTTCATTGAGATGTGCTTTTCAATGCATGGGTCTTCCCTTCGTTCTCTCCTCCAGGGTCTGTTCTCTCTATGCCATCCCTGTATTTTCTTCTGCTCCAAGCTTTTCAGCATATCATGATGGACACACATCAACCTCACCACTTCCAACAGAGACCTTAGCTCCTGAGTAACAGAGATAAGACTATATGTTCTACCTTGCTCTGACCTAATTTTAGTTTGGTCTGGCCTAATCTAAAAAAGAGCCACAAATTCTAAGCTGGATGTGGTGGCCCACGCCTGTAATCCCAGCACTTTGGGAGGCAGAAGTGAGAGGATTGTCTGAGTCCAGGAGTTCAAGACCAGCCTGGGCAACTTGGAGAGACTTTGTCTCTATAATAAACCCAAAATTAGGCAAGCATGGTGTTGTGTGTCTGTAATTCCAGCTACTTGGAAGGCTGAGGAGGAAGGATTGCCTGAGCCCAGCAGGTCAAGACTGTGGTAGCTTTGAGCATGCCACTGCACTACAGTCTGGGTGACAGAGTGAGACTCTGACTTAAAAAAAAAAAAAAAAAAAAAATAATATATATATATATATATATATATATATATATATATATATATATAATCTCCACAGATACTGAAATCATTAACTGCACCAACAGGTATTACAATTTGTCACCTACTGTGTGCAAAAGTGTTTTCAAAGCAAGGAAAAGATGTTATGTATGGTTTCTGTTCTCTGTGTTAGGGAGGCAAGATGAAGAAATTAAACCAGCATAAGAATACAGATGGACAAGACAAGACAGATAATGTCACAGGCAGCACATGATCAGTGATTAATTGGAAATCAGTGGGACAGGCCATAGTGTAATGGGTTCTGAGAAAGGAGAACTCATTGTTGAACTCATTGTGTTGTGTGCACCCCATACCCATGTATCACCTATGATCGGGTAACTAATTCCATCAGGTGTGCAATGCCATGGCAATTCTCCACACCATCCTTAACCTGTCCTTGCAGAAAGAAAAATCTGACACTGGATGTAAATAAGGTTAGGAATCTCATGCCCAAATTTGGAGAAATTGTGCATATTTTCAGATGTCAGGATGAATAGGGTCATTTGCAGGAGGTGGTCAGCCTGAAGGACTCAAAAAATATTTAGTAAAATGAAATAATATTGACTCAGCTTGCATGATTTTTTTCCAAGTTGATAGACACCTTTCTATTTTTTGCCATATATTATTAAATATTTTATGATATTTTTTGGGGGGGATTTTCAAATTGTTATCTGCAATACTCAATTTAACATCAGTAGAGGATCAAATTTACATGAAGTTTTCTGATTGTTAATGAGTACTAAATAAAATACAGTTTAATAGCATTTTAGGTAAATTTTCTGTCAAAAAAGAATTGAACTATTTTAATGCATCCCAAACTTTGATTTAATCATGATATTGATATTATGGTAGATGTTCATATGGGATGGATTCATTTGGCTTAAATTACATAATTTTAGCCCCATCCTGAGAAGTTTAAAATGATAAAAGATCATTTTTAAAAAGATTTTTTTGGCTTGTTAGTTTAAGACAAAAGGGTAGAATTTTCAAAGTATACATTTTGCTTATTAGTGATCTAGTCTCTAGCAATCATGTTTTTCTTAGATGTATATTGCCTTTGAAGATTTTAATTAAACTGTTTTTTACTATCTGGAAATACTTTTTATAGAGTAATCCAGTTTTATTATCTGATTCTAATTTCATGCCTTCCTAACACTGATATTTTCTTCCCATTATTTACAATTGAATTTTATAACAGCAATGATACCTTGATGTTATTTTTGCACATGTCATCTCCCTGTGCTTGCAACAATCTTGCTGGTGTGAAATGCTGTGGTGAGAAAAGTCATAGAATGCCTGGTGATGGAGTGACAGCTAGATCTTGTGAACCAGTGGAGGCAGGTGAAGGGGGGTCAGGCATGATTTTCTGCCCGTGTATGCTTCCTTTCTCATCACACCGTCCTTCTAGTGGAGTCCACATAATTACCTTCACCTATTTCAGGTATCTCTCCTTCACCATTACTCCTGTCTCAGTAACACTGAACTACTTGACCAATGGAAAGTGACCCTCATAGATCACATTCATTTCTTCTATCTCCGGTCTCATTTTGTCACTGTGATTAGTGCTGTCATTAAAACAGAGCCAATTTCTAGAAAGCACTGTTGTGATGCCTATGTGTATTGCAAAAGAAGAAAGAACAGGGTTGGGAGGAAGATGACTTGGCCTGGTAGAGACTGGCTAGCTGCTTACCAAATGCCTTTTCCTCATATTCCAACTGGACTACATTTTCCAGACCCCTTTGTGGTAGGTGGTGGCCAAGTGACTAAATTATGGGTAACAAGTGTGAGCAGAAGTGATATGCATCACTTTTAGGCTTGGTCCATTATCAACCTGCTGCATGTGCTCCTCCAAAGTATCCTCCTATTAGACACAGGAGAGTAACACCCAGAGTGAGTTTGGAAGACTCAGGTTGGAGATGGTGAACACAAGATGGAAAGAGCCTGGGTCCCTGAATCATCGCTTAGAGAAGAGCCCCCTGGTACCTTGGGACACTGACATTGTAATTTACCTAAGCACAACACTTATTTCTCTTGAGTTGGAGTCATTGTTCATTTTGTCATAGCAGCTACATTTAACTGAATTGATACTCTAGGGTCTGCCAAAGATATTTCTGCAGGCCTCAATTTTTTCTGTTATAAAATAAAAGAATTTGCCACATTGGCCTCTTTGTTGCTCCCCGAACACTGAACACTTGGAACCTCTGCATTTGCTGTTTCTTCTGCCTGACAACTCTTTTGTTAGAAACTCACATGGCATGTACCCTCAGTCCTCAGCCTAAGTGTACCTCACCAGTGAGATTCCCTCCGGCCACCCTAAGAATAATAGCATTTTCCCCTTGCTCATCACTTATTTGTCTGCTCTAGTTTTCTTTTTTATACAATAGGATCACTAAAGAATTGATCTATTTATTTATTTATTTGGCACTCAGTGAAATAATTGTTGAAGAATTGCATGAATAAAGCACTCTCTAATGTGACAAACTGCTGTAAAAGATGATGTAGTTTGAATTCAATATATAACTTCTTGAATTCAAAGAACATCATTACATTCATTAGATTAAAATAATTATAATCATTAGAGTACAACTATCTAAGGGGAAAAATAAAACAGATTATAAAAACATCAATCTTAAGTACACAAGAGGCATGTAAACTTGGTCAACATTATATTGCCAAAAAATGTAAGGAAAAGAGATTCCAATAATTATTTGGTGCTTACCAAGTGTTGTAAACTAACAATTTTAAAATGTTATTTCATTTAATGACTTTGCAAAGTCATTATTATTTTCTCATCACACTGAACTCCTGTAGAGTCTGCATAAATACCTTCACCCATTTTATTGAAGAGGATGGATTACAGGACTGGAATGGAAGCTTCATGAGAGTAGGATCATGTCTATCTCATTTACTGTTGTATCTCTGGCATCTAGCAAAGCTTCTGACACACAAGCAAGAAATTCATTTTTAAAAAAACAAAGAATATATGAAATAATTTGTCTATTATGAGACAGTTGGCATTAGACACACATTTGCTTGAAGCTAAGACCTGGATGGCAAATTCATGGCATTGTGATTCCTTTCCTGACTCTGGGCTATTGTTTCTTCTGTCCTCTCTGGTGAAAGGCAATTCCCTTACTATTCACATGTCTGGGGTGTTTCCATTTTTCAGACTCAGCCAAGCCATGACCTCAGTGGAGAGACTTCCCTGGCCCCTAGATTGAACTATTGGAAGTAGCTCTTTCCAGTTACTCTGTATGCATCACCTGTTTATTGCTTCATCACCTTCATAACACCTACCACTATATACAGTTATCTTGTTTGCTTTTTAATTGTCTCCTTATCCTACTAGAATGACTCTTTGCCCCTGCTCTGTCCACAGTGCCTGACGCCTTGTTGATGTTCAATAAATAGTTGTTGAATAAGTCAATTAATTATTGAGTGCTGACATTCTCTCTTCCTGTGCTCATGACAGACATTACTAATCAATCATGACACTCTCTGTCCCGCTAAATCCAAATGCATACTCAGAAAAATTTTCAATACAGCTTTCTAGCAATTGAAACTTGAAGTGCGACCCGTCGACCAATAACATCAGCATCGCCTGAGAGCTGTTTGGATATGTATGTTCTCAGGCCCAAGCAGAACTACTGAATCAGTAAATGCATTTTAACATTAACAGGATCCCAGATGACTCCTGTGCACATCAAAGTGTGAGCAGCATGATTCTGGAAACACATCATACCAGTCAGCTGAACTTGGCAAGTAAGAGGAAGTCTCCTTACTATGTCTGTATTTTCCTCCATTTTACTTATATAGAATAGAGCCCCAGTCTCAGCATTATTATAGATATTATCTGGAGTGATTATGTCTTAGTGAAATTAACGTGGAGATACTTCACAGACAGTGTTTTTTAAATCTAAAAAAAAATTGATTTGCCATAAAGGTGGAAAGATGCACTCGGGATCCAAGGAAATTGAACAAGTCTATTTGAGAGCTGCTAACCATGGAAATAGATGGACGTCTATATGTAGAGTTGAAAGGATTCCTGGTCAGGGCAGGACTCATCTCCAAAGAATGAATGTAGGAGGAAGGGAAAGAGAAGTAGTGCATGAGTGTGCAGAATGAGGCTAGGTAGGGTCTAGGTGGAGAATGACATTAGCAGTTGAAAGCAGGAAACAAAACAAAACAAAACAAAGCAAAAGTTGCCTCCAAAATTGAATCAGGGATATTTGAATTTGATATGAAGAACAGAACAAGGGCTCTTAGTGAAAATAATTTTACTAGGTGGTGAGGACTCAGATTATAATGTGAGAAATCACCAAAATAAAGGCTTTAACAAAGAAAGGTTGGATAAATGGAAACATGGATATAGATAATCTGTTCACCAAGTTTTACCACTAAGGTAACCACAGGAGGAAGAGCATTTGCTGGAAGGGTGATGAGTCCAAGAAGTAAATCCTTAGACTCAGGCACCTAGAATCTCTGCCCTGCCCTGACCCTATGCCAAGATTTGGGTTTGGCTTGTGTCTGTCTCTGGTCATGTCCTTCCTTATGGGGTGAAGGATGCAAGGAACCAAGGGGACCCCACTTAGAGTCTCTTGTCCCACTTTTTAGAGCTTGGTCCCAAAGCCCAGACTCCAGAAGTTTCTTTGTATGTTCCCAAGGTTGTTTCCAATGGCTATGAAGATTCCCCTGCCCCTGGTCCAAAATCTTGAGGGCAGGACCATGAAGGTACACAAGGAGTGTGCAATGGGGGTGTTTGTAGGCATTGGGTGGTGGTCTAAACAGAGCTAGGACTTGCCTTCTTTGCTGTCCACATACGTGCCTGTGAGGCTCCAAATATTGCTGATGGAGGTGGAGGTGTGAAGGGAAGGGGGTTAAGCTAGGAGGTGGGGCTCCAATTTCATGATTGCCCCAGAGCTGGTATTGGAGTTGATGTTATTGTCAGTCAATTCTATTCTCCATGAATCTTTTTCTCCCCTTTGGGAAAAGATGTCTTCATAACTTATGGATTTAATTAATTTTGCTTGAATCTTCAATTAGGGAAGTTGAGTGATACACAGCCGAATGCAGTATATTTACTAATTCTTCAAATATTCAAAAAGCACTAATATGGTGTCTTCAATAAATATTTATTCTCCCTCTGCAGATGTAGGACAAATCAGAGCATGAAAGAGGAAAATACAGATTGAACTCAGACCCTATTTTTAATGCACTTCCATTTTTAGAAAGATCTTTTATCGTGAGAGCCATTCCTAGTGCACTAAAATTAACCACCATGCGATTGTAGCATTTACAGTAACATCACGCTTGAGTCTGGCATCTGTGTTTGTCTCCTTGTTAATTCCTCAACCTTTCCATTTATTTTTCATGTTCACAAAGGTTAATTGACATCGACTACTGTTTATATGAGGAATTCCTCAGTGAGTCTTCGTGGTGGCCACTTTGCAAGGATTCAGTTCAGTTGAGCAAGAACTTTGATAGTCGATCTGTGAGCCTCTCTGGAAGTATGGCCCTTAATTGAAGTGTACCACCCCTGACTGGGCTGCACTGTCAAGCTGGGGGAAGTTTGATTTTTTTTTTCTTCTTTGTTTTACATGGCTTGCTTCTTCACACACAGACTTTCTCTTAGGGTTCTTCTTTCTTTTTCTTTCTTTTTTGTTTTTTTTAGTTGTTGTCTCACTTTGTTGTCCAGACTAGAGTGCAGTGGCACAATCACTGCTCACTGCAGTCTTGACCGCTTGGGCTCAGATGATCCTTCCACTTCAACCTCCTGAGTGGTTGAGTGCCACCACACCTGGCTAATTTTTAAAAAGTCTTTTTTGAAGAGATGAGATCTTGCTATGTTGCCCAAGCTGGTCTCAAACTCCTAGACTCAAGCAATCATTCTGCCTTACCCTCCCAGGTGCTTGGATTACAAGCATGAGCCGCCACATAGGTTCTCTCTTAGGGTTCTTACAGGCACGTTCCCCTTTTGCTAAGACATTATGCTGATAAGCAGTAGTGATTTATTGGTGATTCTCTGATGTCTTAAACTGAGGTTGGGCAGTGTGGCTACAGTATATGTGTATACTGCTTTTCACTTGGTATGCAAATTGGTATATACAGTGTGCTTTGTTACCCAGCAACTCCGTGAAATAGACAGACATTACTTCCCCCTACATAGGTCCCCTTTATAGGAAGGAAGACTTGAGGAGCAGGTCACAGTGCTAGGTGTCAGAGCAGCAACCAAGACCCTTCTGTTCAGTTCTTGTACACCAGATGGAGCAGGAACCCATTTCTTTTGGCGTGAAGATCAGCTGTGCCTGCATGAAACACAACTCTCCCCAACTCTGCACTCTATGAAATTTGAGAATCAGTGACCCTCACGGATGTCACCTTTCAATTCTGAGGTGGTAATTGGCTCCTAGTCACTCACTTTTCATGTCTTGGATTTATGTGGGTGATGTTTGCACATTGTTGTTATTTATGTCCACTGACTGGCTTTTCAGGGCTTGAAAGTATTGTCACCTGCTGTTGTCACTTATGGCAGCATATATATGGAACTATATATATGTGTATACTATCTTACCTTGTGATTTTATATCTACTATCACCAGCTGGAATCGATACAGAAAGCTAGGGTGCCTATTAGAAGACTTTGGCTACAAGACTCCCAGCAAACAGCATTAGATAAGAATTGAACTTCTGCAAGTGCTGGTCAGCAGGTGTCCACCAACATTCCTTAGGCTAATAATTTATCCTAATTGTTGATGGTTTGCGGGGGGCGGGGATTAGATCCACTTTTCCTTAGATTTAAAAAGTGTTTAGGGTTGAGGTGTCTGCCTAGCATGTCACTATCACCTGCTTATAAAAATCACTCCTTTATTCTCTGCCCTTTGAATGCAAATAAATCACACCCATGATGGCAGGGAAATGGGATTCAACAGCCTCAGCTTCCTGTTCTACATGGGCAGGCCCAGCAGTGGCACCCCGCCAGCACCTTGGCTAGGGCTTCTTGGTGGATCTGTGGTGGTTTGCCCCCCATAGTCTGTGCCGGGGAAACATCTGTGATGCTGGCCCTGAGGTGATGCCACCGCCTCTGGAGATGGGTAGACACCAGAAGCCTCCAACACCCCTTCTGCCTGGGGTGGCTTGCCAGCTCTTCACAGGTCTTCCCCTCATACCTTTACTTTACAGGCACAAGGGATGCCCAGGTGAGCCTGAAATAGACAGAACTGCACCACTGCCCACACTGATGTATGCTTTTCAGGTTCATGGAAGAAACTGGGTGACTTTGGAATTCACTTTCTACAGCCCCGACTGATTTGAGGAATGAGATTATCAGGAATTTTCTAAGCAGAATCATGAATTTGCAAAAAAAACAAACTCATGGGTGGAATAATCTTGCCAATCTGCTATCTATGATATTGGGGTTTCATTTCATCTTTCACCTCTGAGTATGAGTGGCGTGGAATTGCAGTATCCCCTGTGGTCCCTCCCTGGGCTTAGGTGTGTGGTAGACATCTACTGACCAGCTCTTGCAGAAGTTGAATTCGTATCTAATGCTGTTTGCTGAGAGTTTTGTAGCCAAAGCCTTTTTTTTTTTTTTTTTGAATTGGAGTCTCACTCTGTCGCCCAGACTGGAGTGCAGTGGCCGCTCCCGGCCACCGCAGCCTCGCCCGCTGGGCTCCGGCGATCTTTCCGCCTCAGCCTTCCAAGTAGCCGGAATTACAGGCATGCGCTACCACGCCTGGCTGATTTTTTGATTTATTGTAGAGATGAGGTCTTGCTGCCCAGGCGGGTCTCGAACCCGCGGGCTCAGGCAATCCACTCACCTCAGCCTTCCAAAGGCGCGGGGTTACAGGCTGAGCCACCGAGCCCGGCTGCCAAAACCTTTTAAATCACAGGGAATCATCAGAGAGAACAAAAGGTAATCTCCTACGCTTCAGAGAAAGGCCCTTATGTTGTTCCGTTAATGGTCTGCCTTAAACATCTGAATAGTTTAAGTAACTGGAGTGCATTTGTCTCCCTGTCTTGGTCCTCATTAGGCGGAATGAACTTTAAACACGCACACACGAACACACACACACACACACACACGCGCGCACGCGCGCGCTTTTATGGGGATACAGCCCATGTCACTGTTTGTCATTCATCACAGTGTATGAGATCTCTGTTATGAAATGTTCTGTCTCCAAAAACAGATATTGCTTCTCTTTTAAAAAAATATCCTTGGCTGGATCCCTGGAACTTTAATTAAAATCCTGGTTGCTCTTTAAAAAAATGTTATTGCATTTTAGACAGCTTGGATGTAAAATAGTGAGGCCAGGAACCAGATCATTTTGCCGGTGGGATGGAAGGGACTATGAGGACAGATCAAAGGGCTGCCTGGGCCAGCCCGATGGGTCTCAGGGGATGGCTCATGGGGACAGGCCTGTCACTTAATGAGGGATAGCTCAGCAGCCCCCAGGTTTGAAGATAATTATCTGAAGCCGTCACACATTTTCTTCCATGTGTGCCCTTGACGTTATCTGGGTTGTTATGAACAAAAACTCAAGATGACTGTTCATGAATTAGTTAATTCACTTACAGTTTTTGGTTATTCATGGCACCATTTAACTTCCCTCTCCTCATTAGACTGCAAGCCACATGAGGGCAGGAGCTACTGCTACTGCTGTGTTATTCACTATCTTATCCCTGGCACGTGACGCAGAACATGATAGTGATTGTAGGTGTGCAATATACATGTGTGGAATGGATATGAAAGCCCGTGGAAGTCCTATAGTAAGGACTTCCTAGGCTAACGGGGGATATAAAAGGCAATTGGAACTTTTGATTATTACAAGTTACTATTTCTCGAGTGAGTTAGGATGGGCCAGGTACTTTTCAGATTTCAGATTGATAAGGCAGGTTTTTAAATTTTTTTTTTCATTTTCAGAGGAGGAAACTATATGAGGCAATTTAAGTGACTTACCCAAAGGTACAAGACTCCTAAGTAGAGGACCCTGTCTTTCAACTCATATCTGTCTGTCTCTGATATCTTTGCAATGCCATCACCTTTGAACGTTCCTTTTCTCTTTGTGCTTCAAGGTAAAGATTTTCTGATTCTTCTCAACAGAGAACTAGAGAACATTGAAAAAAATGTATTTTTTAGTAGAATTATTACATGAGGTGGCTTATATTTAATTGGTCACAAGCTTTGTCTTCAAAGAATGGGGATGGAAATGTCTATCCTCTGCCTGTACCACCATTGTATTTGGGAAGTAGATGGCTTGTGTGATCTCACAGGCTCATGGCAGGAGAGAATTTGTCTCACAATGTACTGTGTGTTGAGTCTCACCCTTATCTGATTTTGATGAAACTCTGGACTTCAGACTTTTGAGGTGGTGCTGGAATGAGTTAAGACTTTGAGGCTTTTGAAATAGAATAAATGTATTTTGCATTGTGAGGAGAACATAAATTTGGGAGACTATGAGAATAGACTGCTATGGTTTGGGCAAATCCTCCAAAAAACATGTGTTGGAGGCTTAATGCCAATTGCAACAGTGTGGGAAGGTAGGGCCTAATGATAAGTGATTAGACTGTAAGGGCCCTGCCCTCATGAGTGGGTTAATGCTGTTATCACCGGAGAAGGCTTGTTATGAAAGAATGAGCTTAGTTCTCTCTCTCTCTCTCTCTCTCACTCGCTCTTTTAGCCTCTCTTACTCTTCATTCTTTCAGCAAGTTATGATGCAGCAAGAAGGTCTTTGCTACTTGCTGGCCCCTTGATTTTAAATTTCCCAGCCTTCAGACCATAGCCAATACATTTCTGCCCATTTTAAATTACCCAGTCTCGAGTATTCTGTCATAGCAGCACAAAACAGACTAAGACAATATGTGCCAAGGTTGGACTTATTCTGAATGCATGGAGGTGATGTTGCATGCAGAGCTCTTGGGTGAGATGGCGGGGAAAGCTGGATGAACCTTCTGCTCCAAGCTACTCTGAGCTATTGTTATTCCCACTATGGGTGGACTTGCAGATCAACCTGTAGGCAGTGGGGTTGGGGGGCAGGCAGACTGGCCACCTGAGGAAGGAGTGGCCATATTCTCCTCCTACATTCCTCGGGAGCGGCATGAGATGCCCTGCCACCACCAGAGATTTTGGAATAGAGCCTAGGGGTTTGCTGTGCTTGTGAGCAGTGAACCCACCTCCGCAGGCTCTCACGCCCATTTGAAGGGGCTCTGCGGTGGAAGAGCCAATGGCAGCCCCTTGTTTGGAGGATCCACGATCCCTCACTCACTAGGAGGTCCTCTGGATCTGGAGCTGAGGCATTTTCAGAAGCAAAGGGATGAAGGGAGTTGGTAGATACTGTGTTTTTTTCATACTGCAGATTCCTCAGTGGTCCTCCCATGGAGAAGCATAGAAGAATGCTGGGAGCCCTGCTCCTCAGGCAGAAGGATCCCACCTTCAGATCTGATTTGCTGACCGGAGGCCTTTAAGTAGTAAGAAAACAGAAGTCAGGAATTCTGAGTTCTCGACTCAGGCTTGCCCTTGTGTAGGTGCCAGCGTGGCATAGCACTGGCCTCCAGAGAGGGTACTCATATATTTTGGTAGAGGAATCATAGGCCCGAAGCTGGCCCTGCCCTCTCATTCTACAGATGAAAAAACGCAGTGACCCAGAGAGGTTATATGAATGAACCAAACACTGGGTTTTCTTTTGCCTTCAGCTTTGGTTTCCAGGTTCATTTAGAACCTTGTAGACTCAGACTCTGAATGGAATGGATCCCTGTGTGACCCACGAGAGCACACAAGCATGGGTCAGCTGAGTAGCTGTGTTGCTTGGGTCTCGAAGCAGTGGTGATGGGACACCCTATCTTGCAACGATTAGAGGGCTTTGGAGCAGTGGTCTTGAGTTGCACTTGTTCCTATGGGGTGGGGAGGGGGCTTAGTGAGAACAGTCTGGGAGAGATTTTTCAAAACCTGCATGCAAACTCTGCTTGCCATATGCCACCAAGAGTGAATTCAAAATAGAAGAGATAGCAACAAACATGGGGATGTGCAAGTAATTTTTAGATGCCTATCTTTGCTGAGTTCCCTGTGGTACAGGTTGACAATAGTAAGCCCCTTGAGGGAGGTTCTTCATCTTAAGTGTCATTATACTCTCTACATCTGAATCTGGCATCTGAATCAGTAGATATTTGTTGAATGAATGGACGAAGCCAATGGCAATGGAGACAGAAGACTAAAATCTAGAAAAAAGACCTGAGCACTGGAATGTAAGGCCCAGCAGTTGCTCAGTCAATGCTTGTTCATTGAGCGTGCTGGAAGGTGAGCCTGGCCTTCTTCAGCCGTCTGGCATTGACTCTCTATCAATAAACATAAACACTGTTCTGTCCTTGACCTCAAGAGTTAAAATATAGCTTAATTGGTCATTATTAATTCCACTTCGAATTTATTCTAGATAAGTGTGGCCTTGAAAAGAATGACTCCCACGCTCAGCCCAGGCGTTCCCCCCTTAGCCTTCCCAAAGTGTGCCTGTAGTAAAACAAATAAAATCAGCCTCCCACTTCCCTCCCTCCCTCCCATTGATAGCACACTTGCTATTGAGTCCAGGCAAATGACCATTTGCAAGGTTGGATGAGTAGTTAAGCCACATAGGCACAGTGTAATATGACAACATTCTTCACGGTAATATCGTCCTTCTCCTCATTATATTTGAATATAGATTGGCAGCGTGCAATGCCTTCGACCTCGCTCTCTATTTGTGAGGTTTAGAAGTTCTTCAGACAAGGTGAAGTCCACATGTGCACCCCAGAAATTATTAGCCTATTTGTCAGCCTAAGCAAAATCACAGCTATTGTCTCTAAGAA
Organism: Carlito syrichta; assembly: GCF_000164805.1. NCBI lineage: Eukaryota > Metazoa > Chordata > Mammalia > Primates > Tarsiidae > Carlito > Carlito syrichta. The sequence continues at coordinate 101,981 of NW_007253822.1, read as the reverse complement.
CTTAATTTGCCAAAGCTCTTTTCTTTCTGTCCTTAATTATGTATATATTTATAGACTTGAGCCACCTGCCTGCTCAATGCTTGTGTATAATCATATCTCTTAGTTGCCACTTAATAACTCGGGGCTCTTGCTTTATACTCTCCTTGCTTCAAACTATACATTTGAATATCAGCACTCAGCTCAGCTTCTGACCATGAAACATTTTTTTTCTCCACTTCCTTGAAAAGCTGTGAACAAGCCTTTTAGCATTTTATCTGGACCAAACAGTAGTGGTTTTTACATGAGAAACGAGAACTCTGTAAGTAAATCTATGTATTTATATGTCTAAAGTGCATTATAAAAAGAAGCAATAAATCCAGTTTTCTACATAAAAGGAATTAGATTTTCCAGTTTACCTCTGCACTGGGATTAATAAAATGCGCAACAAATAGCTGATGGAATGATCCATTGAAGTTTGTAAAGGCATCTAGGGATGCTGGCTAGAGTAGCCTTTTTATTTTTTCAGAAAAGGTTGCCTGTTAATTTTTGATTTGGTCTTGTTTCTGAATGACTGTTTTAAAATGAGCTGAGAGACTGTTACCTGCCCATTTCTGCATGGCTGAGCAAATTCACCCGTAAATCCAAGTTTCTCTTCATTTCCATCACGATACGTCTCCAAATTACAGAGAATTCATTCCTGAGCTGGAGACGTGCCAGAAGTTTCTCATCTAGCTATCTGTGGGCTGCCTTTTTCCCCCTCTTTGAGGTTTTCTGATGCCTAGAGTGAGCTCAACTCAAAGGTTTCCAATCTCACACTCGCCTCGCATTCCCCCACAGACACATCGAGCTCTGTGATTCTCAGGAGCACCGTGTGCCAGCATCCTATCCACAGTCTCCTTCTACCTGCAGGTGTTCCAGAAACTTCAAAATGCGGCTGGTAATGTATTTGCTTTTCTAAACATGCCACTTTGGTGTGCATTATGTTCAGCTGTCTATTATTATTTTTTAGAATCTCTCTTCTGAATAACATGCATGCAAAAAAATCGCAAAAAGGGCTTATAGAACACTGTGGGTTTAATTATTGGTCTAGGTGTGTGTGCTTATGTCCTTATTCATGTGGGTATGTGTGCAGAAACATGTATTATTTATGTACACATGTGTCTGTGGAGGGCAGATTTCGTTAAAGGAATCTCACTGAAAGCAGTACTTTTTATGTACATCCAGATTTTCTAACCAGATCTGTAAACATCTTACACATCAGCAGCAAGTAGAGAAAAAAATACATTTTCAAACCTGTGCAGATGGCATATTTTAGACATCTATTTAAAAAGCCCTCCTTTCGTGTATATGTGTGTGTGTGTGTGAAAGAGGTGTTGATTTTTGAAAAATTGGACAGAGGAGTTATCTTGCTGCTCGGGAGAATTGCTACCCATGTTACCTTCTTAAAACTCAGTGAGCACAGAGGGGAGGAGATGTGGTTCTGCTTTGGAGTAACCCCAGGGGGATGTTGAACCGCAGTGTTCAGCAGGCATTTTAGGTATTCTAAATACTAGTGCTTGAATAATAAGTAGATGGGGTAGATTGGCCATAGCCGAATCCTGCTCTGTTTTCTGGCTTGTAGGAATGACACTCACACTGCACATTTAGGATCTGTGTGTTTATTGAACTCTAGTAGAGCCGCGTGAGTGCAGGCTCATAAATCACATTATTTATTTGCCAGTTTGGGTACTAGATTTTAAAATTAAGAAATTACTTGGCAATTAATAATGCATTCAATATCCCTTGTCTTATTGGGTGAGATTTACATCCTCAGGACTTGCTCTTCTAGTTATAGAGACGAATGATTTAAGGTTCAGACTTAATTGCTATTTCAAATCCTTAAGCTAGAAAGATGCTTGCAATACTTTGTTTAAAAGACTTCCTTTGAAAAATATGCTTGTGTATTTCCAACTGTGGTGGTGAGCTAATTATGACTATAATGTGCTATGTGTTTAAGAAAAATAACTTGGTTTGAGTATTGCTCACCAGTGCAATAGAAACTTGCTTTCTTGTCTTTATATTATTATAATTCTTCCACTTTGTGTTTTTGCTTTTTGAGATCAATAGTTACTAATTGTTGTAAAGATGAGACAATAAAGTAGCAAGTCAGATAGAATTCATGATGAAAATTAGGGGTGTTTTTTGAACTAGTAGTTTTTGAAGAAATTAAATAAAATAGATTTTCACAAGTGGGTTTTCTAAATGTGTAGTGGGTATTGATATTTCAAAATAAAAGCATTTTAAATATTAAACTTGTGAAGTGGTAAAGATTAGGATAGTAGTAATGCCACCTTATAGACCCTGGTTATGCTTAAAAAGAGGTAGTAAATAGGTTAATTATTTTATATTGGCTATTATTTTTGCTGCAAAATACTGATTATAAAAGCAACAATTACTTTTGGTTTACTCTGAATTAGTAGAGATTACAAACTTTGGTAAGATAGTTTACTGAGCAATAACAATAAAAATGAATACTCTTAAAGTCATTATGAAAACTACTTTTACTTTTTAGTGTTCGAGAGCTCATATTTTATTACTTATAGAGGTATGTACTCATAGGAGATTATGTGTATTTAAAAAATTACATAACTTTTAGTGCTGATCTTATCAACCATGTTCAATTTATATAATTACTCAAAGAAACATAGTGAAAATGCATTTTATTATGTAGGGATGGCTCCTTGAAAGAGCATATTATATTAAGAACCATTAAAAACCTGTGTAAGACATTAATGTTGTGCTCATATACTGCTCTGTGTATAACTGACTTCTATTTTAGGTACTATTCATTTCCAACACTAAAAATGAATCTAAGATTGTGTCATACTCAATGTAGGAATCTTGCCTCTCTCTAAATGTAGGTGTCCTGATGAAGGCTTCAAGTTGAAGATATAGGATGAAATTTTTGTAGCTCCATTTTTCATATTATTGCAACATACATGAATGCATATATAAAAATACTAAGCTATGAAAAAACATTCCTTGCATTCAACTGTATCAAAAAACACTTTCACTTTACTGTTGAAGTTGGTTATTTTGTTTGAAGTTTCATATGTGTAAAAGGTTTTATTTTTCAGAGCTTATATGGAACTATGTGGTGACAGGAAACATTCAGTGCCATTTTGTAGGGACTATCGTATGTACTAAATAGTGAGAAGAAAGAATGCTGTGCTTGCCATCTGTCTCTAATTATGATTTCCTACTGGCTTTTAGATGTAGTATAGACAAGACCTTTATTTTATAAAACAAGTTTATTTTACCCCAAATACTTAAAATGGTTGTAAAACACTTACTTCCCCCCCATATAATAGTTTCTTCATTATATGACTGAGATCGTCCTACCCAACATTTTATTTTTAAGACTCACATATGGAATGAGGACATGAAATACATAATTTGAAGGCTGATCATATGTATCCATAGCTGAACACATTTATCCTTTAAGTAAGCATTTATTAAGTGCTGCATTGCTAAGCTGCCTTTTCACTTTGGAACAAAAGGGTGGGTGGTGGAAGAAAGGTCATGTCTAAAGAAATGGGTGATGCTATTCCTGCTATTTCATCATTAACAATTGTTTATGGAGGCACAGATACCTTCAATGTGGCTTGAAAATTATAGCTTTTTTTGGTTCTATTTAGTTTCAAAATAACATAATCCTTAGGGAGGCTTTGCCAACAGAAAGGAACAATCATAGTGGAAGAGAGGAGGGTAGGCTGGTCAAGGAAGACTCTCTGGTGAAGGTGAGTTCTCAGTCAAGTTGGGGAGTAGGCTGTTAGCAAAAATGGATGGAAAGGAGAAGAATATGGAAAAGGAAGATGGGAAGAAGTAAATCATGGCAGGAGACAAGAATGTGATGACATTACATGGGGAGGGAAGCCACAGAAGTATGAGGAAATGAAATTGAAAGAAGAGTTACAGGGCTGGGCTTTAAATTTTTTTAAATTGATCTTCATTTGTCTTATTAGATCCTGTAGAAAATTATTTGACTGAGCGAACATTGCTTCTGTCGTATTATACCAAACAAACCTATGTAAACAGCATTTTGAAGTCTATAAAATAGTTTTAATTAATGTTTCTTAAACATTTACTACGGCCCAGGCACTGCACTAAACAGTAGTGTATTACCTCATGTAGTCCTCATTACTAAGAAAGTAACTGACATATTGAGAATTTTATGTAGCTTGTCTAAGATTGTACAAGGTCAGAAATGGAGGAGCTGGAATTTGAATCCAGATTCTAGAGCCTATACATAAAATCACTTCAGCTTATCATTTCATCTCTAGTTCCAGGTCCAGCTTGGTATGACTAGTTACTTACTAGGGGAGCCGTTTAGGTTCTCGTAGAAGAAATGCTGAGATAGAATTAATAGTGCACGTGATTTATTGGAGAGTAAAGATAAATGAGGGAGGAAGCAAAACTGGGCAGGGAAAACCTCAGACCACACAACGCAGATCTGATGGTCTCATCCAATCCAGTGGTGACCGCCAGAGAGAAGATTGCCCATTATGGGAGCCTCACACTGGGCAGAAATGACCAGGCCTAGTAACCCTGCCATGCTCAATCATTGGCTGGAGGGGTCCCAGGAAGAGCACAGCTATGACTCCAAAGTTGAGGCGGCTCCTGAAGGTTCTGTAGCTGGAGGTTGGTAGCTAACTGCACTTCTTGCAGCTGAATAGCAAGTTCCTTCTTGAAGGGAGCTCTAAGTGGTATACCTTGCTGGTGGCCAAGGTAAGATCTCTACAAAATGTATCATAGGAACTTAAGGTAGGGAAATTAGGTGCCTGGAGTGAGGAATTTAAGGAAGTAATGTGCTGTGGGTCATTGAAGCCCACGGTGGCACCTCAGCGTGAGTGTCTCCTTAAGTTTTGCACTCTAGGTTCCTTGCCTGTCTCACTCCAGTCTCTAGAACTCAAGGTCAACACACTTAGGCTTTAGCTCATCATCATCCCTCCAAATGTCCTCTTCATCATCAACCCCCCCAAGTGTTCCCTTCATCATCATCCCCTAATGTCCTCTTTCCCTTTGTCCCTCCAAGTGTACTCTTCATCATTATCCTTCCAAATGTTCTCTTCATCATCCCCTCAAATGTCCTTTTTGTCGTTGTCCCTCCAAATGAACTCTTTGCCATCATTCCCTCATATGTAAATAGAATCTTAAGACTGATCAAAAGAATACATTAGGAGATAGTACTCAAAAGGGGACTTAAAAATTTGAACTGGGTGATAGGAAACTGGTGTATGGGAACCAGGAATGAACAGGAGAAGGTTCTTGTTTAGGGAAGTTGACAAGAGCCTAAGAGGTGTCTACAGATGAGCCATCTCACTTACTTCTCCAAATAAATGCCATACAAATCTTTCATTTTTCTTTCATTTCAAGTATTGGTTGTTCAACTCAAATTTTGCCCAATTTTCAGTTTACTGTTATTTAGAGATTTTGACCATAATCCCTTAAACAAAAGACTAAGGCATGGAAAACAAAAATGATTTTTATAGGTACTGACCAGCCTAACAAAATATAGGTACTCTTTTCTAAATTCATCTGTAAAAATACCTTTTTTGGATCCACACAATTTCTAACAGCCAGTTTGAGTAAATTATTATTATTATATTTTATTTTTGAAGAAGTCTTGGCTTCATACAGACCAGTTACTGGCCAGGAGAGGCTGGTAGAACTGGCCCATCTAATTAAAGTCTTTGTTCATGGAGTACACAGAAGAGCCAACACTGTTATCATGAGTTGCAGACATCTTCTCATAGAGAAAATCTGACACCGCTGTCTCCCATTCTCAACTAACAAAGGGACAGAGGTAATTGATTTAACATGAACAGAAAAAGAACCTGCAAATAAAGATTCATATGATATATGATTGTGACATACAATTAAAAACTCAATTTTCAATAAAAAGAAAATAATAGCAAGGACTTGATGCTAAATAAGCTTTAGTTAAAGAAATGAATAGTAGGTTTTATAGGAGTTTACAATGCAATGAGAGGGGCTCAAAGCAAATATTTAATTGCCCTGAAAACTGAACACTTAACGGTCAAATTTGCATATTCTTCCAGGCTGTGTTGTTTTACTGTAAAGTGAGGGGAGCTCTTGTAGAAATATTACATTAGCATCTATAGTGTACAAAAAATAAAAATAAAACTTTTACAAGATAATCAAATCAATCTCCAGAGCCTACTAAATAATCTCATATAATGACTTGTGCCTACCAAGCATTCACAATCAAAAGATAAGCTGGTCACATGGCACTGTTTGTTTTGTGACAGTGATAACATAGACCTGATGCCTCACTCATTACTAGGGCTACCAGACACAGAAATACAAGATTTTCACACTCTTGAGTATGGAGCCAATGAGTATAAATTCCCTTTTCAGTTTCAGACTCAGATATAGAGTAGGATGTTTGCCTGATTGCATCAAAACAAAAAAGGAATAAGACAATGAAACAAAAAAGGGAGGAATCTCTTTATGTGGACCTTTGTGATTCTGTGCTTCATCTTCAACCTTCAGGGTAGCTATCTGGCCTGGACAATGTCTAATCCTCATGGCAGATGTATGAGGTGGGTACTATTGGTGATCTCCTGTGCTGCAGATGAGGAAACTGTGACTAGAAAGGGTCAGTAACTTGTCCAAGGTCACACAGAGGGTAAGTAGCAGAGCAGATTTGAACCCAGGGCCTGAGTTCCTAGACACTGAGCTAGGCATGGAAGGTGTGAAGGTTCTTCTTGGAAGTTCTCCTTCCTTGTGCCACTCTTCTTATTTCCCTTGGGTCCTCAAACTTTTCTATACGCTGTAAAAAGACATGGTCATAAGTTTCAGAACCAGCACCAAGCCTAGATTATATTTGATGGACTAGGTTCTCTATTCTAATGCTGTATGTCTTTGCAGAGTGGGAGTGCTCTTGCTCATCCTCACCGATCTATATCACTCTTTCAAAATGGGCTTTGGTTGATATTTGGAATTGGGAGGCTTCAATTCTGCCTTCAGTTTTGGTCCACACTTTATGGGAGACAGCAAATTGACGCTATATGCCACTATATGACCACATGTATGTGATTAAATGTACATCAACAATTTAACTGTGCCGAAGTCTGATGAAGAAAGAATTTAATGTGATGCACCCTCTGATAAGTTCTGTTTGTTAACAGAGATGATCCCCATTTAGTCTCCTTATATGTCTCTTTCTGAAGTTTTGATTTTCGTATCTGCAAAATGGGTATTGTGACAACTAGTTCCTATAAAGAAGGATAGTATACTAGAAAAAATACGAGCTTTGGAATCAGACATGCCTGGGTACACAGTGTCTCTCTTTCACTCTAGAAAGCTACTTTAATATCTCTGTGGAATGGGAATAATAGTTCCTTGAATTACTGTGAGGAAAAGGTGGTGAATGCATTGTTTCTGACATAGAATAGGTGTTTAATAAATCTGTTTAGTACATCAGTAGGAGTGTGGAGCCCAAATGCATAAGTGGTTAAAAGCACGTGACTCTGAACCTAAACTTCTTAGGTTCAAACGTGAGTCCTTTTACTTATCAGTTGGGTGACCTTGAGTAATTTACTTAACTTCTCTGCACCTTAATTTTCTAGTCTGTGAAATGGGAATGATAAAAGCACCTTCTATGTAGTTTTGTTGGGAGGCACAAGTGAAGTACTTAGACTAGTGCCTCGCACACAGTAAGCACTCCTTAAGTGTTAAGTTCCTCTTTATGCGATTTAGTTCACTTTATCATGATTTCTTCTCAGAGTAGGAAGCCTGATTCACAATACACCTAAAAGCAGACATTTAGTTTCTTGTTTATGTAAGACCTAAAAATATTTATTTTAATCCAGTGTTCACTGAGACATTAATAATACATGTCTTTGCTTCATAGGTTCTGATATAGTCTATACCTATTGTTGGCAAAGGCAGGGCTATCATATAGCAAGAGTGGGAAGGGCCAACTAGTACAACCACGTTTAGATGGTGTTTTGATCTACTTGGCATTGCTATAAAGGAACACCTGAGGCTGAGTAACTTATAAAGACAAGAAGTTTATTTGGTTCACAGTTCTGCATGCTACCAGCGTTAACCAGCATCTGGTAAGGCCCTCAAGATGCTTACAGTCATGGCAGAAGGGGAAAGGGAGCAGGCATGCCACATGACGTGAGCAGGAGAAAGAGAGAGAAGGGAGATGCCAGACTCTTTTGAACAATCATCTCTCACATGAACTAAGAGCATGAACTCACTCATTATCATGGAATGGCACCAAGTCATTCATGAGGATCTACCTCCATGAACCAAACACCTCCCACAAGGCCCACCTCCAATGCTAGGGATCACATTTCAACGTGAGATTTGGAGGGGACAACATCCAAACTGTATTGGATGGCAATTTGCAACATCTAGCAACATTTTAAATGCACATCTCTTTTGGCCTATCAATTTTATTCTAAGAATTTTCCTACATTCACTGAGCAAAGACATGAGGTTATCGGTTGCAGCATTGTTTGAGGTATGAAAAAATTCTGTAAACAACTAAATATTCATCCAGAGAAAACTATTTAAATGCTTTATGGTATATTCATGCACTGGAATACTGTAGAGGAGAGATTAAAACTATTAGAGCCATACTTGTAGATATAAAAAACCATATGGACATATTTTAGAAAAAAAAGAAGCATTTTCCAGAGCAGTCTATAGTATAAATAATGATTGTGTTGAAAATAGATATATATTTACACCAGTGGAAAGTAGGGATGTGTGTGGAGTGAATACTTTTCCCTGTCACCTTATGTATACTGTTTGAATTTTTAAAAATGGGTGTGTATTGCTTTTACAACATAAAAAAACTAACTTAAAAAATGGTCAAGAAGAATTCCATTCTTTCCCCTACCTCCATATATTAGTTTTTTTAAAAAATTAGTCCTTCTTGCAACTATAATCTTAAGCCATGCTGTAATATTTTTGAATAATTGAGTCAACTATCATCTTAAGTTAAAACAGAATGTGTATCAACTCACTGCCAAAGCTCCAATTGGCTCCCAGGGAGCACAGACCAAAATGACTAAGGAGAGTTCCTAACATAAAGTCACAAGAGAGTCTTAAGTCCTGTGGCAAAAATTCCTGTTGTTCAAAAATTCATGTACTTAGAGGGGAAACATTAAATCAAAAGCATTAGATGGAAGCAGGGAACATTGAATCAATGACTTTTCCTTGGGACTTATTAATGTTAAACGTGGGGAAACATTACACTTGGGACTTTTTTACATTAAGGTTTCTCTGTATTTCTAAAACCCCTCATTCAGTCTTTTGCAAAACGCTATATAAGTTACATTGCTTTAGGTTTTGAGGGCAGAAGTAATTTGCATGCAGGGCTAATCAAGATTCTTTGCCCTTTGTACTTTTAAAAGTGCTTACACACACAGTGTCTCATTCGATACTCACAAATGAGGTATTTAGGATGAGAATTAGAAAGCTCATTTTCTACACAGTGATCTGAGGTTTAGAAAGGTTAAGTGACACGCAAGTCAGTGTGGAGCTGAACACACGAAGGCCCTTGGTTGTGTCTTGGCTTTCTTAGCCACCAGCAGCCAAGGGCACATTGTGTAACAGAATCACTCCTATGGTGATTTAGTATTTTCGTGGAATCACATTCACTCTGGTCTAGGAAGACCCAGGAATGGCCAATTGAACTTCCACCTCAAAGTGAGTTATAAGCATCCCCATTTAGATGGTTAAGGAACTGCTAATAAAATCCCAGTAGATCTAGGTTCCCATTTTAACTCTAGCCCTTACTAGTGATGTATTCTTGGCCAAATTGTTCCCTCATCAATAAAGTGGGGATAATGACAGCTTTAATCCTCCATGGCTGCTGCTAAGAGTTTAAATGAAATAATGTAGGCAAAGTGCTTGACAGAGTGCATGGTACATAGCAAAGTGTCAACAAATACCTGAGGCAATAGTAATTATTAGTTATATTATAAATAAATCAGAGTTCAGGCTAGTGTGGCAGGCAGGGCTCTGGTAGAAGTCAGGGCTTTTGTCCACTTGGAGGTGACAGCCAGGAGCTGCATCCCAGTATGGATGCCAGTCAGCTTCTGTCCTTTTGAAGGACACATCCCTAGGAACACAAAGAACGAACTAAGCACAGGCAGGAAAGTTATCTGAAACTTTCCCAAACCTTAATGTAGGGGTTTGGGTATCCCTGACACAAGAGTCCACCCCCTGTTTGAAAGAGTTCACCAATTTTCCAGTTGATAGTCAACAGTAAGAAAAACTGAGTAGGAAGAGTCAAATCACCCAGGGCTTTCAACCTTAGAGCAGTCACCTTCCCTGGAGGAGCAACCTCGAGATCTACTTGCCCTGGGAGTTGATCTTTAGTCTCCTACATTTCAACTTTTAAAATCAGATTCTAGAGGAAATCTGAGAAGCCAGAATTTAGAATCCACATTTGAGCGATGAAAAGGCTTATTTGCTGTTATTTAGCTTGAAAGGACTTTATTAATTCTTTTGAGTTTTTAAAAATTATATATTTTTGCTTATATTCATTTTGGTATATAGTTTACTGTAAGTTTTATAAATAAGTATATTTTATAAATACTGTAAAGCACTGTGCAGACAATTTATAACCTATCAAAATCTAACAGTGTGCTATGTGCATCTTTCCATGGTAATAAATATTTTTCTGTAACTTCATTTTCAATGATTTCATAGTATTCCATTGGATGGACATTTAATAATTTAATCTTGAATGCTTAGCATGTTTTCTACCTACAAGAAAAATTGTTGTACAAACCCTCAATTCTTTTTTAAAAATAAATTTCTATAAGTGGGTTTTTTTAGGCCAACTATAAATGCATTACTAAGGCTTTTCATGTCAAATTGTCTTCCAGCTAAATTTTACCAATTGTACCCTTATTGGTAGAAGCATGCAATAATGACTATTTAAGTAAAAATAACTTCTATTTATTTAATGTGATAAGTGAGTACCTTTACAATAGCCTGTAGTGCTATGCCAAAAATAGAGTGCTTCTTGTTAAATCCAGCTCCTATTTTTGTTTTTGTACTCTATCACAATATATCCTTAAGGTAATGTGTTAATTAATTGTATTCAGGAGGTTGGTAATGATTATCAGTAGAATATGATTAGCTTTTGGTGGAATGTAATGAAAAATTGGGGAAATAATTTTGAGGAAAAGTGACTACAAACACACCTCCCTGGAGCTCATTAATTCCACCCACATACCCCCTTTAAGGTGTGAGAATAAAACAATCAAGGGTATGTGAAGCCTTCCACTGTGCTTGCCATCACATCAATTTTCTCTAGGGTTGGATGTAACCCTGCCTGATTCTCTCTTGCACCACGGTAGACTTCCCAGTGAAATGTTACCACTGGAAGCTTTTCAGCAGAAATTACTCTTGATGACACTAGTCCCACTGTCAGGGTATTCATGCTGGAAAGGTGTCTGAATTAATGGTCTAATAAACTGAGTTAGTGTTTAGTCTCGGCAAAGAATTAATTAGGGAAAGAGAAACTAACATTTATTTGGGTTCCGATTTGACAGGCCCTTTGTTATTACATTATTGCATTTAATACTCCCCATCAACTCATGAGGCAGGGATTACTGAGGGCATTTTACAATGAAGGAACTGAAATCCACTCAAATAAAACATCTTGCTTAAGGCCACACAGCTGGATATCTGCAAAGGTGGGATTTGAACCTGGATTTCCAGCTTTTGGAGTCTGTGATCTTTAGTCTGCTTCTTCTCACTAATTACATCATAAGTCAGCCACTTCTCTTCTGGAATATTCACAGTCTGTATAAATACACTTTTAGCCAACTTAACTGCAGGTTTTATCTTAAAAATCACTGTGTCAGGCTGACTTAGAGACTCGATCCAAATGACATGTTAGTTAAGGTACTTTCATAGGCCAGAAACGGAAAATCTACTAACCTGGCCTGACAATAGAGGGCTTATTATCTTATGTAACAAGATATCCCAAGACAGAGGATTCTGAGCTTTATTTTAGAGGATCAGTGATTTCATTAGAGATGAAGATCTTCCCACCTTGTGACTCTGCCTGTCTCAGTGCTGGCTTGAAGGTGTCTTTTATCGTGTGGTAGCTTTAGAAGCTCTGAGCACATCTTCATAGAATATCTAAAGACAGGAAAACAGTGATCCCTTCTCCCACATCTTTTAACATTTATTTTATTTTTAAGAGCAGGAGAAACTTCCCAGTAGACTCGAGTGCTGTGTTACCCAGAACTGTGCCATGGGCCCCTTTAAGCCAAACCATATACTGACATTAGACATGGCATGGGCCAAGATTCATCCTTTGGAGGTGGAGAGCGTGAACCTTGATACCAGGAAGGAGAAACCCAAGATGCTGCCAACTCAACTTTCAAGAGATTTTGAGAGTTTTTTTTGTAGTTAGTTGAGTACATATTATGAGATTCTTCAATGGTATGAAGATATACTGTTGATTTTCTAGTTTTATTTTTATAAAACTACCAACTAAAAATGAACATTTTATTTTTTCTGTTGTCCGCCAGATCCTTCCCATTTCCATCACCTTTCTGTAACAGAATTTTATATTTTTATTCTATACCTAAATGTTTAGCTATTCTAATTATTCTTCACTAATCCTTCTGGATACAACTTCTTCCAAAAATGTGGAGAAAGTAATATTTTAATGTGAAGTGAAGATGAACCCAATATTACCTGTCTATTAAAGTTAGCACATTTTGTTCCCTTTAAAAAAAGGGCACTGTCTTATTGGGAGCATTAAGTAGAATAAACCTACTCTTCTATCATTAATAAATAATCTGATTATCTTTTATTTCAGCAAGTGCTTGTATTCACATAAAACAAACATTGAAGTAAAGGGATGCCCATTGAGTGCCAAAATAACTAGCTCAATAAAATAATTTGTTGATTCAAGAGGAAAATCAGTTATTGTTTTATTGAAGTGACTTAAATTAAAACAATCAGTTCAGTTCAACAAAGGTTTTCAAAATCTGTGATTTACTGAAATCGTAGAATAAGCAAGATATGTCATGAAAAATCTTACACAACTCGGTAGAGAAGAGTAAATAATAAATATAGGAAAAATATCTATGATAAACTATTACATGAGCTACAGCAAATGTATGTGATAATTGTAACAATAATAATGAATGTACTGAGCACTGATGATGGTCTAGAGTGTGCTTTTAGTGTGTTTGACATGTTTTAACTCATTTAGTTCTCAAACAGCCCTATGAAATGTTTTTTTAATTAGCCCCATTTTACAGATGAAAAAACAGGCAATATAGAAGTGTAAGGAGAGTTTCATGGGGATACAACTAATTCTTCCTGGGTGGGTAGGAGAGCAAGTGTTTAGGGGAAAGATACAGAAAAGATGACCTTTCAGCTAGGGTTGAGAGGAGACACCCAGCACAGAATAGCTTTGGATGGGGAAAAATGGCATCTACAAGGCATCTCCAAAGACCTTTGAGTGTCTTGTGTGCTGAAGCACTGTGAGGTAGATTATAGGTGGAATTGAAGAAAAGAGAATTTGTGACTGGGTTGTCTGGGTCGTGTGTGCCCAGCTAAGGTGCTAGAGGTCAGTCTGTCACCAGTCAGCACCCATCTAAAGTGTTTAAGTAGGAGAGTGGCATGATTCAATGTGGCTAAATGGGACAGAATGGAGAAAAACAGACTGGGTGGGGCGGGGATGAAGGAGGGAGACCCACCGTCTTAGAAACTGCTCAATGAATGGCAGTGCCATTGTTCCACATGTGAGATAAACCTGATATACTCCCGCAACTACATGGCCCTCAACTGAGATCACATGCCTCATATAAAAATGACCTCCCAACGGATCACAGACTGAATGTAAAATGTAAAACTAGAAATATTTTAGAAAAAAAACATAGGAGAAAATCTTTGAGACCTAAGGCTGGGTAAAGAGTTCTCAGACTTGACATTCAAAGCACTATTCATAAAAGAAGAAAACTGACAAACTGAATCTCACCAACATTAAAAGTTTTTTTCTGTGAAAGATCTTGTCAAGAGGAAGAAAAGACAAGTAACACACTGGGAGACAATATCTGCAAACCACAAGACTTGTATCTAGAATATATGCAAAGACCTCTTAAAATTCAGTATTAAGTAACTCAGACAATCCTATTGGAAAATAGACAAGACACATAAACATACATTTCACTGAAATGGATACACAAATGGCAAGTAAGTACATGAAAATATGTTCAGATCAGTAGCCATTAGTGAAGTGCAAATTAAAATGACCATGAGACATTACTACATACCAATCAGAATAGCTAAAATAAAAAGTAGTTATAACACCAAATGCTGATGAGTATGCAGAGAAACTGGTCCACTCAGACATTTCTGGTGAGAATATAATGTGGTACAGCCATCTGGAGTACAATATGGCAATTCCTTGCAAAACTAAACATGTGCTTACCCTAAAACACAGTAATTGCACTGTTGGACATTTATCCCACAGAGATGAAAACTATGTTCATACAAACAACTGCACACAAATGCTCATAGCAGCTTTATTCATAACAGCCAAAAACTAAAACCAACCCAAATGTGCTTCAGTGTGTGACTGGTTGGCCAAACTGTGATACATCGTTTCCTGGAATACTACTCAATAATAAAAAGAAAAGAACTACCAATAGGCACAACTTGGGTGATGTCTAGGAAATTATGTTGAGTGAAAAAAAGCCAATATCAAAAAATTACATAGTGGCCAGGAGTGGTTGCTCTCACCTGTAATCCCAGCACTTTGGAAAGTTGAGACTGGAGGATTACTTGAGACCAGGAGTTTGACACCAGCCTGAGCAGCATGAGATCCCTACACAATTTTTTGTGTCTTTACAAAAAAAATTTTTTTAGATTAACTGGGCGTGGCAGTATAGTGGTGTGTGTCTGCAGTCCCAGCTACTCAAAAGGCTGGGGTGGGAGGATTGTGCAATTCAAGCACAAGAGTTTGAGCCTGCAGTGAGCTGTGATTTCACCACTGCCCTCCAAGCTGGGAGACAGAGTGAGACACTGTCTCTAAAACAAACAAACAAAAAATATTACATATTGTATAGTTCCATTTATGTAATATTCTTGGAGTGACAAAATTATAGAGATGGATAACAGATTAGTGATTGCCAGAAGTTAGGGAGGAGAGAGGGAAGGAGGTGGATGTGCTTGTAAAGGGGCAGTGCCAAGGGATGACATTGTTCTATATTTTGGCTTTGGTAGCAATTAGGTGAACCTATACATATGACAAAATTGTATAACACTAAATGCACACACAATGCATGTAAAACAAGTAAAATCTGATTCAGGTTGGTGAATTGTATCAGTGTCAATTTCCTGGTTGTGATAGTATTCCATAGTTACATAGATGTCATCACTGGGGGAAACTAGGTAAAGAGTATACAAGATCTTTCTGTATTATTTATTAAAATAGCATTTGAATCTACAATTATATATGAGTAAAATTTTTAAAAAATGTGTGAGAGAAAAACAGATGTATTAGAGATGCTAAATTCATTTTGGAAATGTTGAATTTGAAAAGCTGGAGAAGTCTAGCAGGACGTTCATAGTAAATAGCCAGGCTCGGTGGCTCAGCCTGTAATCCCATGCTTTGGGAGGCTGAGGTGAGTGAATTGCCTGAGACCGCGGGTTCGAGACCTGCCTGGGCAACTTGGCGAGACCTCATCTTTACAGTAAATTAAAAAATCAGCCAGGCATGGTAGTGCATGCCTGTAATTCCGGTACTCAGAAGGCTGAGGTGGAAGGATCGCCGGAGCCCAGCAGGTCGAGGCTGCAGTGGCTGGGAGTGGCTACTTCATTCCAGTCTGGGTGACAGAGTGAGACTCCAACCCAAAAAAAAAAAAAAAAAAGAACCCATATAATTGACTTATCACTGAGTGCTAGACGTTGTACAATTCCTTTAGATGTGTTCCTTATTCACTCTTCACAACAATCTTCTGATGTAGCTGCTATTAGTATATCTACTTTACAGATGAGAAAATGAAAACCTGGAAGGTTTAAATAACTTTTCAAGGGTCATGCAGCTGGTAAACCAAGAAGCAAGTCTTTGTGACTTCAAAGGTTACCTTGTCTTCAACACAAAAGTAAAAGACAGAATAAAAGTACAGAAATGATCATTTCAAGTTTTGGCAGAAAAGGAGAAGCTCATGAAAGTGACAGAGGTGACAATCCCATTTTGATCTAAGTTCTACACCCTGAGCTTTAATGGGGTCTTACCTAGCCCTGTACCTCAGGTCTCAGATACATCCTAGTTGTTATGTATTAGAATGCATAGACTCTGTGAGATCATTGGATGATGGGCTTGTTCTTAAAAGCACATGGTCCTTCGAGTTGGTGGGTGGGGCTGGCCCTGGGTCCATTCATGGAGTCGATGGACCATGGAAAGGAATTCAGACTTGCGCAGAGCTGAAAATTGGGAGACACATAATAGATGTGCCATACTGGAGGAACTGAGGGAAGGGACTAGAGTGACGGTCAACTGCCAGGAAGCCAAGGCACGAGTAGGCAAAATGACAGTCATGATTCTGGGGCTAAGTCCAGAGCTGTGGAGGACCGCCAGCAACTCTCCTGTCCACGAAGTCTGGAAGTGCCAGGCCTTTCCCTTGAAGGGCACAGATGGGACCCACATAGCCCATTTGTCTGATGTATACTCGAACTTCTCACCTTTTCTTTTCATTAAATTTGTCAGTCGGAAGGAACTGACCAAATCAATCAACCAGTTGTTTGGGTTCATGTGGGCATAACATAAAAGCCTTACCAGCTTTCAGGAACAAGGATTAAATGTTTTTTTTTTTTCTTTCTTAAGTGCTCTAATTTCCCCAGTTGATTTGTATCATAATCCCTGCAGATGCAGCGAAAGAGTAAATTCCTAAAGTATAGTGGAAAGCATCAATTGAAGGACTTTCAAGATAGTATTAATAATTAACGTTGACACACAGAAACCCTAATTTGAATTTTTCTTAGTGCATTTTTTAGCACTTCAGCACTGTCATCTTTATGATTCATCAAGTTATCAGTTTTCACTCAATAGCATTTGTTAGAATATTCCTGGGATAAATGGATGATTACAGGCATAGAGCAAGGAAAATACAGATTGGGTGTTTTAGTTCATACCATAGACTGAGTGGCTTAAAAACTCCAAACCAAACAGCAACAAACAAACAAAAAAACCCATATTTCTCATGGTTCTGGAGGCTGAAAGTTCAAGATCATGGTGCCAGCAGGGTCGAATTCTGGTAAGGGCCTTCTTCTGTCTTTTAGACTGCCGACTTCTTATTGTATCTGCACATTGTGGAAAGAGGGATAGAGCTCTCTGGGGCCGATTTTATTTTATTTTATTATTTTTAATTTTAAATATGTGGGTACAATTCAGGGTTAAGTATACAAATGTTCATTATGAAGGTACCCTTATTGATGAGATGTGTCCCTCCTCCCCCTGGCAGTTTCCCACTACTGCCAATCCCTTTCTTATAGTATTACGATAGTTGTTCAAGGTCCACTTATGAGTGAGAACATGTGATGCTCAGTTCTTTGTTTCTGTGAGAGATCACTCAGTATTATAGCCTCGAAGTCCATCCAAGTTGCTGCAAAGTTCATAAATTTGTCCTACTTTATGGCTGCATAATATTCCATCATGTGTATGTACCACATTTTAAAAATCCAGTCCTGTTTTGATGGGCAGCACAGTTGGTTCCGTGTTTTTGCTATTGTAAATAATTCTGCAATGATCACTTTGTAAGGGCACTCATCCCATTCATGAGGGCTACAAGCCCATGATCTAATTGCTTCCCAAAGTTCTCACCTCCTAGTGCCATCACCTTGGGTATTAGGATTTCAAAATATAAGTTTGGGAGGAAGACACAAAGATTCAGACCATAGTAGTCCGTAGTGTTAGAAATGAAAGCAGTTCTCAAAAACTAAAATGATAGATATTTAAACACACACACACACACACATACACACACACACACACACACACACACACACACACACACACACGAGACAGCTTAAAGGAGTGTTCTTTGGTTAAAATTTAGGACAATTTGAACATCAGAATAACAATGACACTAAAATATTATAACTCATAAAATAAAAATTTAAGAATCAACGGATTCATAGTGATATTAAAAAGAAAGAAAGAGAAAGGGTAGAAGAAAGATGTAGGAGTCTATTCTTTATAAAATGCCGGCTGATAAATGTAGAAGGAATAAAAGAATTAGACATAACTATTTTGAAAATTCTAATAAATTAGCCAAGGGTTGTCAAGGAATGCTAAAATAATTTTAGGAATTCAGAGCAATCTCATACTCTCAAAGTACCACCCCTCAGACAACCCAAATGATTACAAAGGGGGAAAATGTGCCCCTGAAACAGAAAGGTCTAGAGGATACCACTTTCCTTAGCCTAGCATTGCCAATAGTTGGATAACCTGAGGTCATCTGCTTCCTGATGCGTTGCAGGAAGAATACAGTATCACCTACATAGGACTCTTGACAAAAATGTCAAGTCAGAATGTAATCATGGATGAACAATAAGACAAATCCAGAATATATAATAATTTATATGACTGGTGTCTTTATAAAAGTTGACATCATGGAAAACAGACAAAAGCAAGACTGTTCTAGCTGTGCAGAGAAACAGCATCCATACATACTATGTGGACCTTGATTGCATTCTGGAGTCTCTTCTCATCTCCCACTATGTACAAAGACCATAAAAAACATTTTCAAAACAACAGGGGAAATGTCAATATAGACTGTCTATAAGGTAATATTACTGAATCAATTCATTTTCCTTAGTTGGGATGTTTATTGTGTTCATGTAAGAGGATATCCATACTCTTAGGAGACACATGCTAAAGTATTTAGGAATCACGTGCTATGATCTCTACAGTGTACTTTCAGATAACTAAATGTTCAGTGGACCTATGATCTGATACAATTGGTTTAGAGATCTCTAATTTTTTTGTTCTTATCTGGACTTTTCTCATTTCTCAAAGTCATGAGAGTTCATTTAAAATCCCTCTGTGGTAGTCACACTTTGATTTTCATTTTTAATCTGCTTTTTGGTTTTTCCTCACTTCCATATCTTCTCAGCAACGAGGAAGCAAATGACAGGATTTGTATTAATCTCTTGTGTTCTTCAGAGTCTTCTATTCATGTCTTAGTCAGCAGGTATAGGCTATCAAACAAGCTTGAATGATTCTTACCATTTTATTAGACTCTTGTGACAATTTTGTGAGAGGCATTTAGTCTTTTCCTTCTTTCCAGCTAGCCTTTCTCTGAAAATGACTCTAGCTCAGTTTCCTGGAGATAGATCATTTAGAAAAGTCAGAGGCTTTTATATCACCACTTCCAACTCCTTTTGCCAACTAATTTTTTGATAATGGATGATATTCTGTGCATAAATGTTTTACATCTTTTAATCAAGTTTTATCTCCCAGTTGGGCACAGTGGCTCGCACCTATAATCCTAGCACTTTGGGAGGCAGAGGGGAAAGGACTCCTTGAGCCCAGGAGTTCAAGACCAGTCTGAGCAACATAAGAGACCTCATCTCTACAAAAAAATAAAAAATAAATTAGCCAGGAATGGTGACATGTGCCTGTAGTCCAAGCATCTTGGGAGGATGAGGCAGTAGAATCGTCTGAGCCCAGGAAGTCAAGGCTATGGTGGGCTGGGATCACACTAATGTGCTCCAGCCTGGGCAACAGAGTGAGACCCTGATTCAAAAACAAACAAACAAAAAAAGATTTGTCTCCCTCATTTTCCATAAAACGAATCACCTTTGAGTGGTAACCAGAGTCAGCTGTATTGTGTCCTGCCCTTCAAATTGACCTCACCATGAGCAGATGGAGGCTGGGGAAACTGGGGAGCAGCCTGTGTCAATCACACAGGTAATTAGTGAGTGAGTGACAGGAACAGGGTCTGGCCTCCCAGTTCCTTGACTGCAGTTTTTTCTCCTTTAGGTGTTCTTTTTGCAGCAATGTTCAAAACCTATGCTCTCAGCCACTCTCAAAGTGACATTTCCTTCATTCTCAATCACCGATTGCTTCTTGTAATGTGAAAGAACTAGACACTAGATTTTACAGATATTGTAGAAATTAGATATTATATTAGATACCAGAGATTATAAATTATAGAAAAGGGGGGTGGAGAAGTTACTCAGAGGCACTTCTGTTGTCTTCTGGATCTTATTTTTGTTTTTAATTCTCTGAGGTTTTCTAGACAGAATCTGCTATTTCTTTGAACAAGGATGTGTTTTTGTTTACTATTGGAAATTTTACTTTTTAAATTTTTTCTTCTTTTAATTTTATTTTTAAATTGTGGGATACAATTCAGGGTTAGATATACAAATATTCATTGTGCAGTTACTCTTGTTGATGAGGTGTGCCCCCCACTTCCCCAGGCAGATATCGACTACTGTCAATCCTACCTCACCCCCCCACCCCCCACAGTTTCCCGCTACTGTCAATCCTTTTCTTACAGTATTACAGTAGTTGTTCAAAGTCCACTTATGAGTGAGAACATGTGATACTCAGCTCTTTGTTTCTGTGAGAGATCACTCACTATTATGGACTCTAAGTCCATCCAGGTTGCTGCGAAGTTCATGATTTTCTTCTTCTTTATGGCTGTGTAATGTTCCATCATGTACATGTACCACATTTTTTTATACAGTCCTCTTTTGATAGGCAGCACGGTTGGTTCCATGGTCTTGCTACTGTGAACAATGCTGCGATAAACATACGTGTGCAGATATCTTTTTTATAGAGTGATTTGAGTTCTTCTGGGTATATTCCCAGTAGGGAGATTACAGGGTCATATGGAAGGTTGATTTTTAGAACTTTTAGGAATCACCACACTGATTTCCACCAAAGCTGTACTAGTTTACACTCCCACCAACAGTGAAGACGTGTTCCCTTTTTGTCACATCCTCTCCAGCATCTGTTATTTTTTGAGTTATTGACAATGACCATTCTGACTGGAGTTAGGTGGTATCTCAGTATAGTTTTAATTTGCATCTCCTTGATGACTAGTGAGGCTGAATATTTTTTCATGTATCTGTTGGTTGCTCATATATCTTCTTTTAGAAGTGTCTATTCATATCTTTTGCCCACTTTGCAATGGGGCTGTCTGTTTTTTTCTTTTCGGCACCTTTGAGTTCCTTGTAGATCCTTGATGTTAGGCCTTTGTCAGACATGGAGTTGGCAGATATTGTTCCCAGTCTGTGGGCTGTATTCCTGCTCTCTTGATGATTTCTTTGGCTTTGATGAAGCTTGTCAGTTTAACGAGGTCCCACTTGTCTGTCTTATTATCTCTTATGGTCTGGGCACTTTGGGTTTTGATCAGGAATTGGTTGCCAGTTCCAACTTCCATAAGAGTGTCTCCTGCATTTTCTAAAATTCTTGCAGTTTGAGGTTTTACATTTAGGTATATGATTCATTTAGAGTTAATTTTTGTGTATGGGGATAGGTAGGGGTTCTGTTTCAATCTTCTGCATGTGGTCAGTCGGTTTTCCCAGCACTGTTTACTGAATAGGTTCTACTCTCCCCAGTAGTGTGTGGTGGAGGCTTTGTCAAAGATGAGTTGGTTGAGAAATTGAGGTTTTGCTTCTGGAATCTCAATTCTATTCCATTGTTCTATATGCCTGTTCTTGTACTAGTACCAGTCTGTTTTGATTATTGTAGCTTTATAATAAAGTTTAAAGTCTGGGAGTGTGATACCTCCTGCTTTTTCTTTTTTCTGAGGATTGTTTTGGCTATTCTTGGTTGTTTATGTTTCCATATGCATTCCTGTATTGTTTTTTCTAGGTCTGAGAAGAATGTTGCTGGTAATTTGATGGGTATTGTGTTAAATCTGTAGATTGCCTTAGGTAAAATGGACATCCTAACAATGTTGATTCTTGCAATCTGTGAGCATGGAATATTTTCCCACTTGTTTGTGTCATCTTTGATTTCTTTGAGCAGTGTTTTGCAGTTTTCATTGTAAAGGTCTACTATTGGAAATTTTAAATATGCATCCATGATGATTTCTTTTATTCTAGAAGCAAGCATTGACCTGGAGAAGTTAAGGAAAACAGACATCTACCACACGTTTACACTATTTCTTCCTTCATGCTAGTCTTTCCCGGCACATCTACAAAATGGGGGAGAACCAATGTGCCACTCCAGGAAGGGTTCACTGAGGAGAAGACAGTGCAGGGAAACCTTGAGAATCCCTTAGAAATACTTAGATCACAAAGGTGTGATGGAATTTGCTAAAAGATATCTGAGCTCTGTCAGGTCTTAACTTCATAGAGTTGTGATTTGAAAAATAGAATTTGACCTCGAATGGGTCAAATCATGAATGACATTTTAAAGGCATTTTCCTTATTATCCACTGTTGGTTGATGTAAATTCATTTTCCTTACAACTGAGTTGATATTTGTGTAATATGCTCCTGTATCAGTAGCTATAATATTGAAGTTATTCCACATCACTTGGTAATAATCACTGCTCCATGTTATCCAATCTCTCAGCATCTTCTCCAGGACTGACTACTCCAGACCCACCTCCAAGATCCAACAACCAAAGGATTCATGCATGGCACAGCAAGGAAGTCAGTTGTTACATATTTTGAATATTCCCCCTTTCCCAGTTATTACTATCCTGTAGTCCCTATTTCTTGCCAGTCAGTTACATAATTCTTCATCTAAAATATCCTCATACCTTAGAACTTGGCAAACTGACATATTTCAAAACCATGCCATCAAATGAAAACTCACAATATTATTATTTAAAAATTTAAAACAGTAAAAGTAAGTGTGTATAGATAGTGTTCTTATTCTTGAATGCCTGATAGAGAGCTGCTTCTTTGTGGAGTACAGAGACCGTCAATCAAGAGGAAAGTTGAAATGGAATCAAACACAATGTAGCCTGGCATAAGAGATGCTTTCTACGCATCCGTGGTTTGTTCTGTTGGGAGCAAGTTTTCTTCATGGGGACGAGAGAGTTGCTCAGCAGACATCAGCTATCATCCTGATATACCTTGTTCTGTGGTATATCTTCTCTACCTTCCATGTTTGCCAATAGAACCACATGGTGTACTGACCTCAAAGGAGTTGACTTTAGCTATCTCCCATGATATTCCCTCTTGAATCATGGACTCGAGCCTTCCTTGAATTTTATCTTTCTTGTCCTCAGGTTTCACCTAATACAGCTTCAAGCCTACCTAAGATCAATACTGTCTTAATGCCAAAATCCCTCATCTTTAGTTCATGTTCAGTTAAACATGCTTTTTTCTTAAGTATAGGAAAGGTGAAAACTTATTAAATTATTTTATACTTGAAGTGGAACTATTTCTATCATTCATGAGCATATGCTTCTGCATACTATTTTATGTATCTACCTCTTACACATAGCAGCTGCACATTTTTAGCTACTAAGGTGTTTGATTGCCTTTCAGATTCAGAAAAAATAATCACATCTGGTATGAGAAGGGCAGAATGGCAGTCCTTGTATTTTCTCTTGCTCTTATGTTATAATGAATGTCATAGTAGTAGCCAGTCAAAAGCATGTTCATCTGAAATGATTTCTTTTACCAACAAGAGACATGATTTTGAGTTCTGTACATCAGTTGTCAAGCTAATAAGATAATCCGCTTTTCATTTCAAAGTCTGTACCCTAATCTTAAAACAGAAATCTTCTCTCTTCTCTGTGTGACAGTCACTGGATAAAGATTCTGTTATCATAATCCTATTAAAATGTATTCACTTTTGCAGTACACCTTGATAATAATATTTATCCTTGTAAGCACCTAGGGAGAAGAGTGATAAGAGACAAATCTATTCAAAATTTTAGGAAAAAATAGTTGAAGAGATTTAGAGGTTTTTTTCTTTCTTTCTTTTTTTTTTTTTACAAGCTTAGAAATGAATAGCAACTAATATTCATAGCAGGAAAGAATAACCATTAATTCATGAATTAAGCTTCTATTTAGGCCCTGACTGAGAAAGATTGTAATTTTCCTACTGAAATGTCCGATACAGATCACACAAGTTTGTATGGGACAATGCTGATAAACTGAATTTCCCGAATATAACATAACTACTGATATCCACCTAAGGCATTTCTACTACATTCCCTTTATGGGCACTAATAGCTTTGAAGTGGCAACACCATTTAAAAAATAATTAGGTTTGACAGGAGATATGCAAACTGCCTGGATTAATGAATTGGCTTTGCTGAGAACATTAGCTGGTGCTTGGACTATTGGTTGATATAGATAGTAGGCTTTCTTCTCTTCATTTTGCATAGAAGCAGTGAAAATTCCTGGTGAATGCTGACCTTTTTGCTTTGAGTGAGGGAACCTCCCCTGGACCTCTCTCAGAAGAACCAGTAGTAGTAAAATTTAGCTCTCTTTTCCTGTTATGACCATCCTGAATTGTTCTAACGTCCTTTATGTAAAAGTTGCATAAAATGATTTACCATTTCCACAGGCTTTCCTCTACATTTTTTGGCTTTAAATCAAAGTGTATTTTCAAGTATCTCTGTATCTTACACAAACCTCTAGCACTAGACTTTTCATTTATTTTTATATAGGTCCAGCTGTTGTAAAGTAACGGTATATTTCAGGTGTGCCTGTGGTTCATATCATTGAGAAAATATCCACTTTCGTTGACAAAGATCCCAGCTGAAAGTTACTTCCAAATTAGTCAAATTGTAATATTTAATATTATTAAATGTCCTCTCAGTTGCAAAATGTATGTACAACAATTGTATATTTGCAAGAGATCTGTAGATTTCCTGTCTATTTCACATTTTGAAAACCTGGAGAATTTATTTCTTTTGTGGGTACATTGACTTGACTAATGCTTTCTTTCCCCTTTTAGGCACTATCATATGACTTGATAGACATTTATAAAGCCTCTTGGAATGTGTCATATTCCACTCTTGAGGCACTTGGTGATTAAATTAAACACAAAATGGAGTTGTTAGAGCTTATGGCTTGATTTAAGGGCGTTTTAGGATCTACATTCCCCTTGACTAAAGAGCAAACATGTTTGACAGGGCAATTTAGGACAAAGAGTTCACACGATAGCTCACCATTTTGAAATAAAATATTTACGAAACAGATTTTACATTTTCTTTTCTGGGCTAAGTCTAAAATTCCACAATGCAGGTGTTTCTCTTAGAGTTTTGTCAGGAATCTTCTCTATGCTGGTGGTTATTTACCCATGTGTCCATGGCATTTCATGTTTAAGTTACTGCTCTGCTGGTACAGAAGTAGATCTCCCTTCTCCTTACAACAGAAGGGTCCAGGAGCTACTGAGGCATAAATCTGGACTAAGTACTTCTTTTGTTTTTGAGAAGGAATATTGCTGGGCAGATTTAGTTCCTCAT
Source organism: Carlito syrichta (assembly GCF_000164805.1). Taxonomy (NCBI): domain Eukaryota; kingdom Metazoa; phylum Chordata; class Mammalia; order Primates; family Tarsiidae; genus Carlito; species Carlito syrichta. The sequence goes on along the minus strand of NW_007253822.1, from coordinate 76,540 downwards.
TTTTGAAATGGAAGTACTGCATTGATTTAATTGGATGTATATTTGAATTGCGTACACCTCTGTGGGTTTCTTTGTTTCATTCCATTTTGAGGCCTCAGCTAGTGAGGCAGACAGAGCCTTCTTCCAGTCTTTGGGCTTTTTGGGCTTCAGGCCTCAGCAGAACTGAGGTGGGGCATGGACAGTTCAGATATGAGCAGAGACAGTGTGGGCTATGGACACTGGGAAAGGGCTATCAAGCTGTGAAGGGCTGTTTTCCCTAGTGTGCTAAGTATTCTTTCCTTAGGCTCCTGGTGATCCCATCTGGGGCCTTCTCCCATCCATCCCTCCATTTGTTTCTTCCCTGTGGACTCAGACAGGACATTTGAATAAAGTTGTAAATGAGAAGGAGCCAGTCTCAGAAAAATCTAAGGCAAGATCTATCCAGACAACAGGTTGGGGATGGGGAAACACGTTTCGTGGTCTGAGGAACAACAAAGAGGTCACTGATGTTGCAGCTTGGTAGACAAGTGAAGTAGACGAGATGTGGTAGAACGGGTGGGTGGGTGACACATCTCATAGAGACTTCTAGGACATTATGAGAACTTTGGATATCACACTGAGTGTGGTGGGAAACCGTCAGAAGGTTTTAAGCCTGGATGTTATGTAATCTGAGTTATGCTTTTTGGAAGATCAGTTTGGCTGATTATAGGGGCAAAAAGAATAAAGAAAAGAGTGACAAGTAGGAGACAATTGCAACAGCCCATTGGCCATAAGAATGGCGAGAAGTGGTCCGATCTGTATATATTTCAAAAAGGAGAGCAAATGAGATGTACCAGTTCACTGAATATGTGTATGGAGAAAGAGGAAAGAATGGGTTAGGGAGGGAGAGGAAGGAACTATGGTAGGTTGACTGGAAGGGAATGACAGAGCCCTTAACCGGGATGAGAAAGACTGAGGATAGAGAAGTTTTCAAAGTTTCAAGTAGAAAGTCAGGAGCTTCATCTTGGATATGCTTAGTCTGAGATATCTGCTAGACATTCAGGGACCTTGTCAAATAGGGAGTTAGAACAATAACTCAGGACTCAGAGGAGAGGTTAGATCTTGAGATATAAACGTGAGAGTCATCTGTGTATAGATGGAGCTAAAGCTTGGCCCCTGGAGGACAACATCCAAGAAGTGAGGGAAGCTAGAAAAGGAAGAGAAGAGAGTGGAGGATGTAGCCTCAGAATACCTGGACCCTCAGAAGTCAGAAATTAAAGGGGCAACCAGTAGGAGAGACTGAGAAGGAATGGGCAGTGAGGTAGGAGGAGAGAGAGAGAGAGAGCAAGAGAAAGAAGGAGGGAGGGAGGGAGGAGGGAAGAGAGAGATAGAGAGAAGTTTACTACTACTAGGATCTATTTTTCACCCACTGAACACCAAATGGGTTTTTTTTCTTATACCATCAACAAATTCTCTAGCTCTCCAGACACCGACTAGATGTCCTATCATTCAATTCAGTTCTGATACCATTTACCTGGAGTTAGTGACAGAACCCACAAGTTAGGAGCTCAGTACCACAACACTGTTTCCACTGTAGACACCAAATCACAAGTTGAGGCCATCCATATTTCTGACTAATCAGCTGTAAGTTGGGGTTCCTATGACCCCTTTCTTGGATTTGATAATTTGCTAATGATTCACAGAACCATTCTATTTCACAGAAAACAGTACTCAATTTTACCAGTTTATTATAATGGAGACAACTCAGGGACAGTCAAATAAAAGAGATCTCTTGCAATGGGATGCGGAGGCATAGAGTTTCCATGCCCTCTTGGGTTGTGTCACACTCAGTGGTTTCACTGAACACTATCCTTTAGGGGACTCCTGTTTTCTCTAAGAGGTGTGATTTGTGTATCAGGTGTTCTTTCTTTCTTAGATTAAACTCTTATTCCTTTACCTGACCTACCTGCTATGGTTTGAATGTTTGTGTGCTCCCCCAAATTCATATGTTGAAATCCTAACTCCCAAGGCCTTTATAATAGAAAGTAGAGCCTTTTGAGAGGTGACCAGGTCATGAGAAAAGAGACCTCATGAATAGAATTAGCACCCTTATGAGAGGCCCCAGAGAGCTAGCTAGCTCCTTCCACTATTTGCGGGCTTAGCTTAGAAGATGCCTTCTAGCAACTAAGTTCAGGGACATCGCCAGACACCAAATCTGCTGTCACCTTGATCTTGGACTTCCCAGTATCCAGAACTGTGAGAAATAAATTCATTTTGTTTATAAGCTACCCAGTTTTTGGTCTTTTGCTATAGTAGCACTAGCAGACTAAGACACTACTTTGCTGTTTAATGTTCTTAAAGCCTTTACATTTAATTACTGAAAGTGATAATCTACCAGATAATGAATCTTTTGTCCAATTTTTTTAAGGGCAGTGCTACTGGGTCTGAGAATAGTAATATTAACCTATTCAGTATTTACCATATGCCAGGCTTTGTTCTAAGTGCTTTACGTTTATTTACCTAATCCTTACAACAACCTATGAGCTAAGTACTGTTGTTATTCCATTTTATGGATGAACAAACTGAGGCACAAAATAAGTGGAGGGTCTGGGAACTCAAAACCTGAGCTTCAGCCGGGCTCAGTGGCTCAGCCTGTAATTCCGCGCCTTTGGAAGGCTGAGGTGAGTGAATTGCCTGAGCCCGCAGGTTCGAGACCCGCCTGGGCAGCGAGACCTCATCTCTACAATAAATCGAAAAATCACCCGGGCGTGGTAGCGCACGCCTGTAATTCCGGCTACTCGGAAGGCTGAGGCGGAAGGATCGCTGGAGCCCAGCAGGTCGAGGCTGCGGTGGCCGGGAGCGGCCACTGCACTCCAGTCTGGGCGACTGAATGAGACTCCAACTCAAAACAAAAACAAAAACAAAAACAAAAAACCTGAGCTTCCTGACCAGCAAGATTGTCTTCATTCATTCACTGGATGCCCTGGGTATGTTGGGCACTGCTGACAGACAGACATAACAGACAGGGTCCACACCCTCAAAACTCACTGCCCTATGCAACCGCTGCTTATGCATCTTCCTCAGCACAGCTGTGTGAACTGAGACTGTGCATGTTACACCTGTGGTTTTCCAAAAAAAATTTTCTAGAAAGTAACCAATGGGCATGAAAATATCGGATTGGTGGAGAAGACATTAATCTTCAGTTCGAAGTGAGAATTTGCATAATGTAAGTGGCCTGCCAGAAGTACCAAGAAGCTGCCACTGTGATTGCTGTTTTATTTAGAGATGGTAAATATTGACAAATCAAGATTAAATTTCCCAGCCCCCCTTTTCTGTCAGCATAAAGACACTGGAGTTCTGGTTAAAATTAATTGCTTGATTTGCATTTATTTTGTTAATCACTCCCTCCATATAAAGCTGAATATTTTCGTATTTTATAAAATAAAGTAAAATATTTTTTTAAATGGCAGAAACACTAGAAGAAGTAAAAACTTAAATTTATTATAGCTCCTGCTTATTCAGAAGTAAAGGCAATGTTTTGGCATCTTGGTGTTTAATTTCTTGGGTTGAAGGGGAAGATCCTCTTTCCTACATAAAATAGGTGATTGGGAAAGAAAAGAAAAAAAGAGTTTTATTTTTTGATTTGTTTGTAAAAATACCTTATACTCTATTGGTTACTCACAGTGAGTCTTTTTATTTTTTTAAGAAAAGGATTCTCAATGATTTATATAAATTTATTAGCTATGAAACTAATGTAATGGTTTATATGGCTGAATTAACTGTGATACTCCGTGGTAATAATTTATTGGTGCATTTCATCCCCCAAGACTGGGCTCAGCAGTAAATAAATCTCCATCATCTTGATGCTTTCATACACCTACCACTTGGTCACAGAAGAAACTATTTGAAATCACCAAAACATCAAAAGATAATGCTAAAAACCCCTTGTGTTTTCTTGTTTTTATTTTTGTCTTCAGATGCCTAAGAAACTACAATAATAAAAAGTGGCACTCATGACCAGATGGTAGAGGAGGGAGTGGAATTGTGTGGGAAAGGGGATGGGATCAACCCTATTTGTATGGTGTGTGCCTTCACGTACATGTGCTCATTAGTGTGTGTGACGATTTCTGAACATGGGATTGGGATACAAGGACTATGAAAAGATTTTGTTTTATTTGTGAATTTATTTACAGGTGAGCATCTTATGATGATGTTCATTGTATCTATTTCAATACATAAAACAATAAATAAACAAAGTCTCACATATTCTGCCAAGAATTAAATGAGGGGTTGGTACAACAAAGATGTCTTAGACATCTGTAACTGAACTCAGGTTTGGCTGTTTGCTGCTCAAAAGAAAAACTAAAGAGACAAGAATTGGTAAAAGGAGAATGGGTTTATTCAAGAGCTGGCAGCATGAGGAGAAGGTGGACTGATGTGTCAAAGACCATCACGAGTTCCTAAGGCTGATTGGGTTTGAAAGGGAAACAGGCTTGGGAGAATCTATGAGCAGGAGTTGGGATCAAGAGGTGACTGACATCAACATACATTTGGGTGTCATTGAGAGTCCAAAGAGGTTTATTCTTGGTTAGGTCACAAAGGTCCTATGTTTTTAAAAAAACATAGTTGTCATACATCCTCTTTAATTCCAGAGTTCGTTTGAAAACTACATGATTGTTGCTTTTGCATTTTATCTCAGTACGCTAAAATATCCCAACTCTAAAATATCCCAACCCTAAACCTAACCCTAGCCCTAACCCTAACCCTAACCTTAACCCTAACCCTAACCCTAACCCTTACCCTTACCCTAACCCTAACTCTACATGCTGGAATGAGTAAAGGCATGGGAGATAAAGGCATGCAGGATTGGGTAAAGATCCCTTAGACAAAAATGGAGTTAGTTATGTGAGTTATTTTGCTGTTTCACATATAAACATTAATGCATGTTTTGTGTATAAAGCATCATTCCTAAGCTTTGTGATATTTGAAAGGGTCTTACTATATTTAATAACCACTTACATGTGTTGATAGAAATGTAGTATTCTAGCAATCAGATGTGTTTTTCCTCTCTGCCTTCAACTTCATGCTTTAACAATATCAGACTACTTTTAGTTTTCTATAGCTTTCTGAACAATAGAGTGGAGAGATGGAAAATGTAGGTTGCAAAGACCTGAAGACCTGTTTTCACCTGAACTCTGTCACTTACTAGCTGTAGGATCTTGGACAGATTAATTTCTCTAAGGTTCACATCTCTCACTAGTAAAATGGGGATATATCTGCTGGAAAGATTAAGTGAAACAGCACCCAATATATTTAGCATGGTGCTTGGCACACAGAGTCACTCTGTGAAGGTTAACTACTAAGATCACCATCATTATCCCCATCATCATCACATTCTACTGTTTTATATTTTTGTGTGCCCTTTGCATCTGTTTCCTCTGTATCTTTTACCACTTGGTCCTCTTTCTAGCAAACTCTTTTTCATTTTTTAAAAGAATGCTACTTTCTCCAGAAAGCCTTTTGTCACTTCTAACCCAGACACAGTTATTTGTTCCTCTATCATGCTCCTTCACTTTTTTCTTGATTCTTCTGAGTGCTACATACCCTTCTGTGACAGTTGTTTAAAGGCTGGTCTTCTCTTATATATTGTGGCGGCTTTGAGGGTTCATCCTTTCTTACTCATCATGGTATCTCCAGGACCCAGTGCAGCACCTGGCAGATGAGGGTGCTCCATGGATGACTATTCAGTTGAGTTTTGAATAGACACAAGCTGTTCTGAATCTGGCAGAAAAGGGTCCAAGGATGGTGAATCTGAGAATCAGAGATGTTTGACCATAAACATGTCCTTCTTTCTACCTGCTGCACCAAGTTGAGATGCAGAAAAACAAACAAACAAACAAAAAAAGAAACCCCAAATCTGGAATTGTAGTTAAGTGAATTTTAGTGTGACATTGTAGACAATGGAGCTTAAAAGGAAATTACCTGCTTAAGAAAATAATTAGATCCTTTATGATAACAGAAGAGGTTTAGAGCAAACCTTAAGGATGTGGCTTTACAGGTCAAAGTTTCAAATATTTGCCCTGGGCTTCACTGCTCTGGCTGCTGATGCCCCCACATTTCATGTAATTGTGACACAGTTTTGATTTACATTTGTGATTTTAATATTCCCACAAGGTTTAGAACAAAGACTTTCTAAATACAGAGGGTGTCCTCTAATCTCTTACTGACAAATAAATGGAGTATGTTTGCAGTAGGGGATGGAGTCAAGTATTAAAATAATGCTCTAATTTGAAATTATATAAAACTATCCAATAAAGCTCTTTTGTCTTAATCATATTGTATTGAACATATTTGTATCTGAGCTAGCTTTCTGCTCTTTGATGATGTTATTTTAAATGAAAAAAAAATTCCTTTAAATAATAAACTGACCCAATATCTGTCAAACTGATCTGGGGCTATATTCTTGGGGGTACACATGTGTTCCGTGAGTATCTTAAAAGTCAGGGCTTTTGTTTTAATGATAGTTTGCAAATCAATGTAAGTATCTTCTGGACCATTCAGTAACTGAATGCTAGGCTTGTATTCTGCTCATGTTGGTGCTAAATGATCCCAACTTCCTGGTCTGAGGAGGGAGACTGGAAGCTGGCCAAATGGTAGCACCTCTCACACGGTGGAATGGGTATCTCAACTCCAGAGAACCTGAGCCTTAGAAGTTAGCACCACATTCCCATTCCCAGAGGTGATTATGTTTCAGCAAAAGCACATAAATTTGCCACGTTAAAATAATGCTATTAATTGGATTTTATTGTTTTGTAGTTTTATTTGCATATACTTTAAAATTTGTTCCAGGTTGATAGTTTCTTTAAAAAAAACAATAAGCATGGGGTTTGGTTTTACATTTACACATACTTAAATAACATTATAATATTTTAATGTCATGCCACATTGTGTCTTAGGGTTTTTGTTTCCCTCAATTCTTTGAAAGCAAACCATACAATCGGTCCATCTTGAGAAATGCTGTGATGGGTCCCACTTATGATGCTGACTTTTCTGGAAGAGTTTGTCAGTGACTGAAGAGCCCCTTGTATGGCACACTGTACACCATAGGCACACCACAAATGCTTAATGATCTGAGGAGGGCCCTGAGTTCTTGCTCTCATTCTGCTAGGAACGTGTGGTGCAAACGTGAGCAAGTAAGTCCCTAGCTGATCTGACCAAGTTAGTGTTTGGATTTAAGGATCTCTTTAGCTCCTTCCATGTCTAAAATTTGAGTCTACAAACCCTGTGCCATTTGTTTACTTTTCTGCCTTCCTGTGTCACCTAGCCTGACCCGTAAAATTGGATTTCTTCAACTTAGACATCAGCGACAACAATGCCATGTTTGAGTTCATTCAATCAGTTTTCTTGAGACACAAGCTCACCTTTCTTGTTGGCTGTTGTAGAGTCTTCTTTTTTTCTTAAAAGAAAAGAGATAAAAGGAAAGCACTTAACCCAGATCTTTGGATATATAGAACTCATATATCCCTTTGGAAAGGACTTTACTATCTCTGACAAAGGCTGCTGGACAGAAGGCTGAAGAATGTTAACGGTCCCCTCCCTGTCTCTGATCCTGAGGCTGTCAGCTGTCTTAATTGGTGTGACATCTCCCCAGCATGACAGACCTGGGAGCTGACCTGCAACCTCACAACAAAAGCTCCCTTTGGCTGGGACTTTGGGTAGCGGCAATAGCTCAGCTGTGGAAGATACAAGCTGTGGTGCTTCAGGACAGGCCTTGTGCTTAATGAATGGGTTTGTTTGAGGAACCTTAAGGTAGTCTAGATTATTAGCCTCCTTAGTTTCTCTGAGTAGGACCTGCAGACCTGGTGGAAAAATAAGAAACTGAAAGAGAAGGCACTTTCCCAGTGAAGCAGAGGCTGTCAGCCTCTGAAATGGTCAACTGGCCCTGACTAGAGGCCTAAATCAACCACAGAAGTTCCCAAAGTAATGGCCCATTTAAGAAAATTCCTCTCTAATGTGTGATGAATTCAGGCTGCTATGTGCCGGGTGGCAGATTGGAAAAGGGGAATGAATGTAATCTTATAATAACTTTTTGGTTGATGGGCTGTAGGTGAACTCAGGTTTGATTTGAAGCAAAACACCATGCCACAAAGAAAAATGTTTATGGTTGCCATTTGGTTTAAAGAGCCCTGGGGCACCATCTTTATTATGAAATATAGTCTTAGAACAAAAATATTTGGCTGTGCTTCTGTAAATTAAAATCTAGTTTCTCCTTAGGCTTATGATTTGAAGTGAAGTTTTGACGGAAGTGAGATAATTAAAAGAAAAACAAAAGCAAGAGGATGACAGATGTGACCTGCAGCCTTGGCATACAGAAAAGCCCTGGCCGTTTTTCTTTTGCTCAGTGTAGACTGCAGATTTATCATCAGGACAGCAAACATATTTAAGGGGAGGGAAAGAAAGAGAAGTTACATATAAGAGTTGTGACAGCTGTCACAGAGAAGCAAATGAATACTCTTACAGGGACACTCCATTTAAAGAATTGCTTTTTATTGTCCTTTGAGTTGCTTTATGTTCATTTAATAAGCAACACTGGGTTCAAAGATAGCTCTGCCCTTACAGCACTTACAAAGGGAAGTGATATTCTTGGCACCTTAGTATGAAAGGCTGAGATAGTAATTACATCATCGGCACCTGTCAGAGGCTGTGGAGCGGGAGGAGCTGGGTGAGGAAGGCATTTAGTGATAGAACACTCGAAGCTCTAATTAAGTACAGCTTCCTCAATGATCTCTGACGATATAAATTGCACTGACTCTATGGGGCTTGAAGTAGTGAGTAAGACGAATGATACCATCACAAGGGGAAAGACCCCCTAAACATTTCTTTTTATACATTGAAAAATGAAGAAGCAGTGATAGTTTAAGAACAGGTGCAAATATTTGACAGCATCAGCTTGCCAGAAACAATAGAAAGTCAAAGTACAGTGGATCTGTAGATTATTCCTTTCAGCTCTGTGCTTGGCTGCCAAGGGTAATGTTGTTATTACTTTTTTCTCCTTCTCCCCACCCTGAAGAAAAAGAAGAAATTAGGCAGAGGCTTGTGAGAAATTGACACTTGCTAATTTGCTGGCCTAATTTTTCTGAGTTGAGGGGTGATGGGAGCAGACAACCTGCGTTATCTCAACACATTGGACATTTGGACCATCTTCCCACATACACAGTACACTGTATTCTCTGGGGCTCTTTGGCGTGTGAATAATTCTTTTGTATTTCACACTTATCAGTAACATAGGTTTAATTTCACGCAAGACTTCTTGTTTCTAAATGGTTTTAAGTCATTTCTTTGGGCTAGATTCTGAGCTCCTTTGCACCCTCAACCTAATGAAAGAGGTTTGGCAGTAAAATCAAGCAGTTAAGTGGCCAGATCTCCCATCCCCTGCCTCCTGGGCTAGTGAGGAAGGACTACCACATAATTCATGTTTATTTTATTTATTTATTTATTTATTTTTTGAGTCATAGTCTCACTTTGTCGCCCAGGCTGGAGTGCAGTGGCACACTCATGACCACTGCAGCCTCGACCTCCTCGGCTCAGGCTATCCTTCTGCCTCAGCCTTCCAGCTGGAACCACAGGTGTGTGCCACCATGCCCGGCTAACTTTTCGATTTATTGTAAAGATGAGATTTTGCCAAGTTGCCCAGACTGGTCTCGAACCTCAGGGCTTGAGCAGTCCTCTTATCTCTACCTCCCAAAGTATTAGTATTACAGGCATGAGCCACTATGCCTGACCTAAATTCATGCTTTAAAAAGAGCAAACCTAATCTTGAGTAGTCTGCTCAATACACTGATTCAAGATTTTCCATATTCCTCACCCCATCACTAGAAAGCATGTGTTAGAAACAGCTTTTCAGCCACCCTCCTGGAACTGTGTATGAGTCAGAGCAGGAAAGTTGCTTGTTGACAAGCAACCCCCAGATCTCAGTGGTTTCACAGAATAAGAGTTTAACTTTTGATCACTCTTCGTCTTGGGTTTGTGAAGGGGATCTGCTTCCTGTAATTGTTCAGGAATGGAGGTTTCCTCTCAGATGGTTCTGTCATCCTCTAGGCCACATCCTCCTTAACTGGCACATGGATAAGGAAAAAAGCAGGAACGTGGAGGGTGGCATGAGCAAGTTTTCAGGAAAGTCCTGGAAGTGGTATACTTAATTTCTGCCCAATTTCCCCAGTCGGAACTTGGTCTGGGGGCCTCAATTAATTGCTGGGAAGGCTTGGAGCCTTAGCTGTGCACCCAGGAAGGACACAAGTTACAGTGAACACATAACATTTTCTCTGCCATAGATGGTACAATTTGGCATGTGTCTTATTCATTCTAATGAGGAGGATTGGAAGCCACGTTAGAAAATACTCCCATTGCTTCTCGTCTGATCAACATAGTGAGTTCTTTGTCTTATTGTTTAGTTCTTCCAGAATCCATTTTTCTGCAATTCACATTCGCCTCATGCAAGCCCTCAGGTTTTGAGATCCTATAAGAAGTAATCTTTTCAAACTCACATTGGTGTCTGATGTAGAGAAATATAGAAGGCTTTGTCCATTTTCTCCAACACTGTCTAAAGATCTGTAGGAGAAATGGAAGAAACTTAAACTTTGCCTCAGTAGAGGCTGTATTTTCAGTTCATGGAAATTGTGCAAGTTAATTTGATCCTTTTGTGCTATTGCCATTTTAAAGTTCAGAGTCAATATTCCACCTGAAGCATCTGTTCATTTGCATTTCTGTGAAAGAGTTATGCTTCTTGTTCTGTCTTAGCATACAGTTCTTATATATACCATCCACCCAGATCTTCTCATCTGTTCATTTTTAAAAAATCTTCAACATCTTGAACACTATTTTGAATGTATAAGCATTTTTGTAAGCCTTTACGAATCTTTTGTGGAATTAAGAAAGAGAAAAAATACATAAACCCAAACTGTACAAACACACCACTTGGAAGCAATCTGCATCTTAAAAGTTCCTCCTTGAGTTCTCTGTTTAAACTGAGATATTCCTAAGAAGGATTGCTGTTTGTAACCACCCCCTGAGAAAGAATGAACAGAAATAGAAGACCCAGGGATGATTGGAGGTAGGGTGGAAAGAAAAGTAGGAGTTTTGGTATCCCCTAAGTCCTTTCGTTAACATTAATTGTTTCTTATTAATTAATTACAATTTTGTTCTGTTGCTCTTCTGCAACATTTTGAAAGAGTAGTGTCTACTTGTTGCTTTTGCCTTCTCTAATTCTTTAATACTTAGCACAGCCCCAACTAACACTCTCATGAATGTCACTAATATTCCCTTAGTTACTGTATTGCACGGCCTTTTCCCTTCAAACTCACGTATTTTTTAAGCTTTCTTCTCCCTTGCTGTATCCAGGCTCTCCTCCACTATCTTGGTTGCTGAGAGTACTTTAAGAGGAAGCTGGGGAGCCAGGGGTTGTGACTGTAAGGAGAGAGTTCTTGTGTCAGGGAAGAGTTTCAGATCCCTTCGGATTCCAGGCTCTGGGTTCTGTGATTCTCTCTGCCCAATCCTTTGTGGCCTTATTTTCTGTTTATTCTATTTACTTATTCATTTATTAAACAATCTTTTGAGTCCTTTGCATGTGCAAAGTGTGTACTAGAAACTCTGGGACACAGCAAACTGATTAAAAATGTGTGAAAGTTCAATAATTGAAGAGTTGTGGAACGCAGCAGGAGTTGCTCTCAACTTAGGTCCTGGTCCAAGACCTTCCATCGATGAGCTGTGTGACATCAGGAAGTCACATAATAGTTTCTTCACTCAACAAAGTTATTGAGTGTCTGCAGGGAGCCACAAGGCCTAGAGACACAGCACTGAATAAAAGACATAGATCCTGCCTTCATGGAGCTTGCCACCTATCAGAGAAGACAGTGATTTAAGCATGGGCAGTGTTGCCAGCTAATTAAAAGAAAAAAAATTTGTAAAGTATCCATAAATTACCCTGTGCCAGATTCATTAGCACTGTGTTAGGAGTTTTTCTTTTTCTTTTGAGTCAAGGTCTTAATCTGTCTCCCAGGCAGGAGTGCAGTGGCATGCTCATGGCTCACTGCAGCCTTGACCTCCTGGGCTCAGGCGACACTTCTACCTGAGCCACTTGAGTAGCTGAGACCACAGGCATGTGCCACCATGCCTGGCAGATTTTTTGATTTTCGGTAGCGACAAGGTCTCACTATGTAGCCCAAACTGGTCTAGAACTCTTGGGCTCAAGTAATCCTCCTGCCTTAGCTTCCCAAAGTGCTGGGATTACAGGCATGAACCACTGCACCTGGCCAGGAGTTTCCACGTACAGTATTTCACTTAATTTTCATAATTACTCTATGGTACACCATTTTTCTCCAGCATACCTTGAGATAATCAAACTGAGGTGCAAAGCAGTTTAAAATAATAACATAAAAAAGGTAAAGAGTGATTTTGTTTGTTCACTCCAAATATATTTAAAAGCATTACTAAAATGTATTGATTTTTCCCTGAAGCAAAATAGCAAACATTCTATGTCTTTAGTTAGTTTGGTAATAGCAGCAATCATAAAATAGAATTGTAAGGTCTCCAAATCAAATGATTTTGTGGACTTGAAAGAGGGAAATGGAGAAGTGATAAGGTTTGTTAGATGGGAGAGTGGAGATGGCTTTCAAGGCTTCCTGCAGAAGGGAAGGAAGACATTCTGGGCACAGCAGAGAGCATAACCAGCTGGGGGCAGCCCTAGGAATGTTTGAAGGCTTTCTGACTTCTTCCAAAGCCTCTGTCTCCATAGAACCACTCAGATAATGGCAACCACCACCATGGCCTCAATCAACACTTACGAATGCTTGCTACCTTCCAGACACTGTGCCAAACATCCTGCATGTATTAACTCAGCAGTCCCCACCCTTTTTAGCATCAGAGACTGGTTTTGTGGAAGACAATTTTTCCACAGATTAGGGTGGGGGAGATGTGCAGTCAAACCTCCCGGCTAAAGTTAATCTGTATTTGCAGCCACTCCCTAGTGCTAGCATCACTACCTCAGCTCCACCTCAGATCATCAGGCATTAAATTCTCATAAGGAGAGGGCAAACTAGATACCTCAGATGGGCAGTTCACAAGAGGGTTCATGTTCTTATGAGAATCTATCTAATGCCACCACTGATATGACAGAAGATGGAACTCAGGTGGTAATGAAATAGGAAGCAGCTGTAAATACAGATGAAGCTTTGTTTGCTTACCCTCTGCTCATCTACTGTGGTGTGGTTGGTTCCTAACCGGCCACAGACGGGTAGGTGGCTCAGGGGTTGGGGACTCCTATATTAACTCATGTAATCTCCAAAAGCCTAAAGTGGTAAGAGGTATTATCATTAACCCTTTTTCATAGCTTGGAGAACAAATGTCACAATATGAAGTGATTTGCTTAAAACTACACAGATAGTAATGTGAATCTAGGATTTGGATCCACCCAGTTGAATCCAAAGCCTAGATTTTTAGTATCTAACTATATAGCTCTTACTCCAACCCAGGCTTCTGTGTTAGTCTACAAATATAAACCATACACACTGACCACCATTTCTACTGTCCTGACAATAGGTAATCCTATTAAATCATTGTGTCAGTAACATCTCTGACATCTTTTCTGTATATTGTAAGCTTCTTGAAAGTGGAATCTGTGACTAATGTATGATACTGAGCGAGTATTCATAGCTCTGGATAAAATTATCATGATCAGGAAAAAGTGACCAGACAACAGCCTTTCTTCTTGTTAACCACTCTGGAGCATGTTCCTAGAACAGAGTTTAAAGTTGAATAGGAGAGATGATTTGCAGAAAGTTCTCAGGGTGTCAGAGACTTGACTGTATTTACTTATGCTTTTCATGAAAATCGCAACTCTGAGAACCACGCCTTGGAGATGTCAGTTTTAGATTGAGCCAATGGCTTTCCATGGGTGTGCCCTTGTTTACTGCTGTGGCAGAGGATTGGCCACCCTTCTAGAATGTTCTCTGGCTCCAGATGTTTAACTTTTCAAAACTTTAGAAGAATTTAGAACTTTTCAAAGGCCTTAGAAGAATCAACATGGAGTAGAAGGCAGCACAAAGTGGACATGATTCCCAGTGGACGGTAGAGGACATTTTAGCTAAACACTGGAGATCCTTTCTCTGCTTCATCATTGCCTTCTTTAGTTCTGTAAAACCAGTCACTTTTCCCTGTCACTGAACATAGGGCAGACTGCCAAAGCTTAAAATCAAACATGCAGAATGAGTCTTGGTTTAAATGGTCCACAGATAGTGAACATGACATTATACCCACGCCTTCTTTAGGATTAAAAATTGCATACATTTTCTGCCTTTTCACACAAGATTTGAAGGAGTTTACTACAGCAGACACATCCCACGAATTAGCAAAATTATATGTAGGGAGGGATTGGAAAATTAAAGCCAAGAGAAATGAGACTAGAGATATGTCAACTGTTTTTAGAAAGTTGCCAACATTGCTTTACCAGGTTGGTTCCAGAGAGCATAATTTTTTTAAGTTAAGCAATATGATCCTCTTTTTTAAAATCAAAATCTTATGCAAAACATCAATATTGAGCCACTCTTTTTTTTCCTATGTGGCCCCATTCTTTGGGGGGTGGGGATTGGCAAAAGGGGCCTCAGCTTTCCCTACCCCTGTTAACCAGAGAAGCACTGCCATTGCCTGCTTTCTGTATTGCCTCACCTGGAAGTTCTTATTTGAAGAATGAATTCTGCAACTTCAAATGTTTAAAAACCACTGCTCTGGTGCAAAGGTGTCGATGAGATTTTGGAATTGTGCATTCCATTAGTAAAAGATATTCCGGTACATACCTTCAATGTAAGTATATTTATTTGTTATATACATGCAGCACTCTAATAATATATTATGTGCATTACTACAGGGTCAAAAATTAGTTAACTCAAGCTGACTTGATTTTTAAAATGTGCATTATTACAGGGTCAAAAATTAGTTAAATTAGTTACATGCTGGCTACTGTAACAGCAACCTCGTAATATTGGTGGCTTCACATAATAAGATCTTCTTCTTATACATGTTGCTATCTCCTGGTGTGGAGCTCTGCTCCACCGTTCAGGAACCTGGACTTCTTCTTTTGTATGGCCCTGTTGTTTTCCAGAAACTTGTCCTTCTACATAATCAGCTAGAGGACGGGAAATAAACCAGCATGGTGAATCTGAGGGAAGGGTTTTATGGCCCAACCCTGCACACAGCACATGTCACTTCATTCTCTATTTCATTGACTAGAACTCAGCTACCTGGCCACATCAGGGAAAAGCTGTAAGCCAAGGAGTTGAGGAAAATAGGGCTTGGTGAACATTTTGACATTGTTTCTGCCACAAGAATGAATGCTATACTGAAGGAGAGGTTTTCTTCTGCCCAGTATCACTGGTCTTGACAGTTTCATCTTTAGTTTGTTAAATGTGGCATTCAGAGAGGTGGATACGTGACTGTTTGCAGTTGGGGAATATGTTCTGTGATTATAACAAAAACTCATCTAAAGTGGTTAATTTAAAAGGGTTCTATTTTTCTTGTGTCTGAAGGAGTACGGGGTGGGCCGTCTGGAGCCGTCAGAGATGCTTGAGACTTCGAGCTCCTTGCAGCTCCCTGTTCATTGTGCTTCTCTTTGGATTTCTATTCATTGCCCCCAGATGACTTCTCTTTCTCCAGACGTCTTGTTTCTTTCCAAATAAATACATAAATAAAATAAGAAAGATGAGCAATAAACAAAATGCAAGTGTGAGTTGAGTCTGTCCATTTAACAAGTAGCTGGGATACTCTTCTGGTGGACCACCTCCCTGATGTCCTCTGCTATCACTGTCCTGAGACCAACATACCCAACCACTGCTGCAAGGGAGACTTCGAGCTGAGCATATTGACAGCCAGGATGAATTAGGGGTTCTCTTACTTACGAAGAAGAGGAGATTGACTGACTGCAGTCATTTGATCATTCAGAAATCTCCATCTCTTGCATAAGTCCAGCTGATGAGAGGAGATTGAGATGCAAGCTTTTTCAATTTTTTGTGGAGCTCAAATTGGCTGCTGGGATCTTTTATAACTGCTATAATAAATGAACCATATTTTCTTTGAGGTTGAGAATTATTACTTTTTTTTTAGTTGGGGGTCTCATTTTGTTGCCCAGGCTGGATTGTGCAGTGGCATGATCACGGCTCATCACAACTTCAGATAATCCTTCCACCTTAGCCTCCTGAGTAGTTGGGACTACAGGCGTGCACCACCACAGCTAGCTATTTTTTAAAAAATTTTTGTTAAGATGAGATCTTGCTATGTTTTCTAGTCTGGCCTTAAACTACTTGGCTCAAACCATCCTCCCACCTCCACCTCCCAGAGTGTTGAGATTTTAGCTGTGAGCCACCGCACCCAGCCTGAGGTTGAAATTCTTTACATGTTGTTTCCTCTTAGTTAACTGTCATAGGAGTCTTTTAAAACTCATTTTCTAAGTAAACATGAGTGCTGGTATTTATATCTCATGCTTGTATTGGTTACTAGATGCTCCTGGGGCAACCAAAGTTTGACAGAGAAGAGAAGGGAGATACTGGCTTCCATATTTGGGATTCCTTATACTGAACCCTGAAACAATCTGGTCCTTCAGGAAGAATGTACCTGACATTACTTCACAAATAACATCTTCTTAGACATTTAGATTATGTCTGTCAGTTCAGGCTGCTATAGCACAGTACCATAGACTGGGTGGCTTATCAAAATAGAAGTTAGTTTCGCTGAGTTTTGGAGGCTGAAAATCTGAGATCAAAGTTCCAGCATGATTGAGCTCTGGCAAGGGCCCTCTTCTGGGTTGCATACTGCTGACTTCCCTACTTCTTGTTGTATCCACCCTTGTGGAAAGATGGATAGGAAGCTGTCTGGGGTCTCTTTTTTAAGTTCACTACTTCCATTCATGAGGGCGGGCTCTACCCTATGATCTAATCACCTCCCAAAGGTCTCACCTTCTAACACCATCCCATTGAAGGTTAAAATTTCAACATATAAGTTGGGAATGGAGCACAAACATTCAGTTCATAACAGATTACATGCAGAACTAATAATGAAATGACATTTTTGTAACAATCAGCATTGCTACTTGGAGGCACTGTTTGATATAAGACTTTGGTGAAAAAGAAAAAGTGTGTCTCTTTTAAAGAACAGAGAATGTGTTCCTTAGCAGACTTTGAGAGAATATGACTCCATGGAGTTTCATTTTTGAATGTGAAGGTGTGGGGAGAGTCAGCCCCTGACTCTTGGTCCCAAGCCCCTGGCCCACCTGTACCTACTGTGCCCACCCCATGACTCATCATGTATACCTCCTATATATTTTTTTTCCTTTACTTTGGCTGTTAAGATACTAAGATCCAATTCAGTGCTCACATGTATGTCTTTTTTCAGATTCCCAATAAAAGTATTTCTTTTTTTTCCTAAAATTTTCTATCTTTTTCTGAACTTAACTTTTTTTTTTTTTAGTTGGAGTCTCACTCTGTCACCCAGGTTGGAGTGCCATGGCACACTCATGGCCACCCCAGCGTCGACCTGCTAGGCTCTGGTGATCCTTCTGTCTCAGCCTTCCAAGTAGCCAAAACTACAGGTGCACGCTACCATGCGCAGCTACTTTTTGATTTATTGTAGAGACAAGGTCTCTTCAAGTTGCCTGGGCTGATCTCAAACCCACAGGCTCAGGCAATCCACTCGGCCTCCCAAAGTGCTGGGATTACAGGCAACTTCACTTTTTAACTATCTTCTGTTTATGATTTTTATTGTAAACTGTCTTTTGGAGTATAGATGGAATAAAAATGGTAAATGAATAAATTGAAATAAGAGAGAAAAATCCAGATTGGTTATTAATGTCTTACTCTACCAAAGCTATTTCCTTTGGTAAGGAGTAATAGAGGCTGTCAAATTTGACTTAAAGTCTTTGGGTGGCAGAAAGGCACTTTCACTTTGGAAGTAAATAAATAAGCTACATTCTTCAATCTGTTCATCTTTCTGCATTTTAACTAGAGTTTAAATCTTGAGAGGGGTTGGCATAATGGGTAATTACTACCAAGATGAATGGTAATGAGGTTTATTATTATGATGGTTTTTATTTTATTTGAACTCTCAGAAGGAAGCAGCATTTATCTCAGTCAGTCATTGAATTTAGAAAGGTAGGGACACTAGATTTTCCCCTTCTTTCAAAATAGCAAATTTTAAGTGTGACAGGCAGTGAGTAAGTGATGCTCGAGGTAACAACAGTGGTGTTAATGGGGAATGTAACTGAAATAAAATAAGCACCAGGTTGGACATCTTTTTATTGCAGTAAAATTTTTCTTCTGTTTAATGGCTGCATATTTGACTTAATATCCAAATAATCAGATCTATATCTCTATTCAAAATAACCACCTGAAGTCGGTTCTGCTCTTAGATCTGGGTGATGGGAGCTCATTGGTCCCCTCTTCAGGAGAACTTGTTCTGACCCTGTGCAGTCATGGTACTCCTATAGGAGAAGAGTTCACACGGCCCACCTGAAGCACACGTCCCTCTTAGAGTCCTCACTGAAGATGCTCAGGACCCTGGACACTCCTGCCCAGTCAGTTTCTAGGATCGGTGTGGGGGTGGCCAAGGGACAGCTGCTTTTCCTTAGGTGGTGATGGCCGGTGTTTTGGAGCTTGGTAGGGTGGGCTGGGTGTCCAAAGACTTGCACTTAATGCTCATCATGGTACAGGATGAGTCTTGGGGTGGGCACAGAAGGCACAGGTGGGACAGGGGTTGGGGATCAGGAGCCAGGGGCTGACTCTCCCCACACCTCCACATTCATGTATGAAACTCCAGGGAGTCTTAGAATTCTACATTTTAACTTTCCAACCCCAGTTTCTTGAAGACCCTAAAGAAACAACTTTGTTGGCTGTGAGGAGCTGGGGCCATCCTAAAGGGGGAAGTTGCCTGTCTTTAACTTGATGGGGTGAGGAAGAGCTTCAAGACACACAGAGTTGGGAATGCGATCTAGATTCTTGCCTGAGCCATGAGAATACTAGGGACAGGCCCGATTAAATGTTCCTCTCTTTCCCAGGTTCTACAGTATAAAGTCCAAATCCTTCAGTGGTCTTCAGGTTCCTTTACCACCTGACCCTTAACCTATTTTTAGATTCTTGCACCATCCTTCCCTGCACCCTGTGTCTCATTCCTGTCTTATTTTGGTGTCCCTCCTTCCCTACATATCACCACCCGCTGTCTAATCACCATCTAACTCCCCAAGAGAGAAAAGCAGAGTCATCCTTCATAGTTCTGGTTTCCTCACCTCCCTGATCCAGTCTGCCATTAGGTGCTCAGGAGTCCTTCCATTTTTTTCATTTCTTCCCAGCCTCCTGTCAGGTGCAGGTTACCTTCATGTCAATGTCAATCATTGCAATAGCTTTTGGTCTTCCTGCATCTCCTCTGACCTCATCCAGTGCCAATCTGCTTTATGACTGGAGTAATCTCTTAAAGATTGATTTTTTTTTTTTTTACTTTTTTATTGTTTTTATTTTTTTTAGGTTTGAGAGGTTCATGTGCAGGTTTGTTATATAGGTATATTGCATGTTGGTGAGTTTTGGGCTTATATTGAGCCCTTTACCCTGGTGGTGGACATGGTACCCAGCAGGTAGTTTTTCAACATTTGCCCCATCCCCCACCCCTTTAGGAGTCCCCAGTATCTGTTGTTTCCAGCTTTATGCCTGTTTGTATTCAGTGCTTAGTTCTTACTTATACGTGAGAACATATAATATTCAGCCTTTTGTTTCTGAGCTAAGTCACTTAGAATGATGGTCTGTAGAGCAGTGATAAGCTCGTTGCTGGTATCTGCATGGCTTTTCCCCCAGACTCCTTCTGCTGAAATGTCACACACGAGCTCCCATACCTCTATCATCTATGACGCTTTCTCTGAACCTCCCAGAAAAAGTGAACTCTGGTGTGAAATGTGAAGTCAGCACTAGAAGAGAATGGACTTTAAAAGGGATGGGTAGACATTCTGCCCCTTCCAGTCCTGAGCATGTGACCCTGGGCCAGGTGTTCATCCTCTTGGAGCCTCAATTTGCTCATCTAAAAACCAGGCATAGAAATTCTGACCTCTTAGAGTTGTTGTGAAGAATGACAGAGAAAGATGAATAATATTCAAGAGCCAGGGTCAGCACATAACAAACGCCAACTAAGAGTTAGTTTTGCATGTTTCCTTCCCAATTTCCTTTCTATAGAGTCAGCACATTTCTCATGCCATTATTAAGTGCCAGCTTTAGTCTCTCCTATTAGTTATAAACATGGCTGTTTCCTCACAAGACCACAGGCTTCTTGAAGGAACAGCCCATGTTTAATTCATCTTTGTATTTCCAGTGCCTGAAACAGAACAGGGTAGGTTCTGAATAAATCATCAATTTAACTGAATGGAATGAAACTGAATTGGAAAAGCTGGGTGTTTTTCAAATGAAGCCTCTGCTTAAAGAATTCGATGGAAGTGGATACGAGCATGTGTGATGACTTCTGAGAACACCCTAGGCTTTCTGTCAATGTGGGTAGAGATAGTCTTTCTAGGAACACACTGGCATTTGTTTTCATTTGTTAACAGAGGACTTTGAACCTCATCTGTTGATACAGTGCTTCTCAAGTAACTGAAATCAGTTCACCATGACTCCAATGTACCTGTTTTCAGCCTCAGCTGGTCCTGCTTGAAGGGCAGAAAATCAGGCCAAGCCAAACACCGGTGACTAACACCAGTGGGTCAGCGTGTGGTTGACATCCCCTAGCAGGAAGCCTTGGGCAGACTTGCTTGGCTACTCGCCACACTGGGCACTGGTGCTGTTTTTGGCTCCTTGTTGGCACAGATTAGAGATACAGAGGTGAGACAAATGAGCACAATACCTATAGGCTTCTGTTTAATTAACAAGGAATTCCATGCAGTTACAAGTTTTGGATGTCTATTGTTGGCAGAGCACCATCATAGCCAAGTGGGTGTGATATTCTCCAAGTCATGGTTTATCTGGAATCATTACTGCCTTCTTCATTTATCCAATGAGTGAACAATGTTTCCAGCAGACAGAAGGAGTTGGTGCTTTGGGATTCTGGATCCGCTGACCAGCTATGGGAACTTAGGCCAGTAACCTAATCTCTCTGTCTCTAAATTTACGCCTCTGTTTATTGTCGTGATTCTTATTTGCCGTGAGTGCTCATGAAATGTGTATAAAGTCTTCTAGCACAATGCCTGATACAAAATAAGAGCTCGGGGAACTGTAGTTGTTTTTAATCTTGGCAGTATTTATTTATTTATTTATAGACATAAAGTAATCTGTCTGTGTTTCAGGATTGAACTTCCTAGTTTTATGTTATTCTCAAGGCAAACATCAATTTCACATGATTTATGTTTATTAAAACTCTAGAAGTGAAAAGACTAGTTGTTTTTGGACACAGAAGGCATAGTGCATTTAGTCATGTTAGCCAAGAAGAGATGGCAATTAGAGAATTTTATCAAATCTATTATCAGTAATTACAAAATATAGCTTGAACTATTATTATCAAAACTTTAAAGGAAAGTCACATTATTGATAGTATGCTTATTAACTCAGTGGGAATGATACTTAATTAAAAACCAGTGGGGGACTGCCTTTTTTTTTTGTACAGCATACCAAAGATTTTGCTGCAATGCAGAAGTGTAACAAATACTCTCACTTAATCTGGGAGTTCTGTAACTCCACAGTGCTTATTTATGTGATAACCCATTATCATTGATCTCTCATAAGTTATTACTGCTGTCTATTTAAAAAGAGACCTCAGTCACTTTTATTATAGTGTGTTTGAAAGACTGTAAAGAGAATATCTGAAATCACCTCTTCCTGGTTACCATCTTCATAAAACTCAGAATTTTAAAAAATTTCATTTTGGCTGAATCAATCATAGTCTATCAAGATGGTTCTTTTTTATTATCAGGCAAAGGCATATGATAAAATTCATGGGACAATGAGCTGAGATTACTAGAGAATAAATTTGTAAGAGAAATTTTAGAGGATGTGAATTTGAAGTACATTCTAGGGCTGAAAATTAGTAATAACTGAAATTAGAATTGATTATGGGTATGTCTATATATGAGCCAGAGGACTGGATAGAAATCTAGACATTAAGAATTAATTTCAGACTTCCTATGTCATTTTACCTAGTGCAAACAAGAATATTCTCATCCATCTGGTAATGGAATAGAAACTAGAAATATGTTCATTTCTCTCTTGTTGTCTGATAACAGACAGGCAGATTTCACAGATATTTTTCAAGGAATGTGTGTTGGAATTCCTTCATAAGTCTTCGAGTCTCATCCACAACTCCCACACTTTCTGTAGTGTTAACACACATGGCCTTCCTTTCTAGTCTAACCTCCCCTCCATGACATGTCTTGCTTGGACTCTGTCAGAAGAGTCCTGTCACTGCCAGCCACTCTCATCTTCTAGTTCATAAAACAGTCCAGTCCATCCTGCCTATGTGGTCAGATCAGTCTCCCCAAAGATCTACTCTGAGCACATCACTCCCCTTCCTTCGCCCCAAACATACAAAGCAGCTTTTGTTTCCACAATGCCTTAAAATCAAACTTCTTCCCCTTCACAATATAGTCTGACACACTTTTTTTCTAACCACCTCTCATAGAATTCTTACATACTCCCCCAAGTTCTCACCAAATTAAATGGTCGCTTGTTTCCAGAACATGCATGTTCTTTGCTTTTCTGTTCCTGTGCCTTTGTTCATCTTGTTAATTCAGCCGAAAACACTGTCTCTTTCCTATGCCCATTTCTATCTGCTAAAATCCTATCTATTGCTAAAAACAACCACACAAACCAACTCACCACATGTTCAACAACAACAATGTATGCCTAACAGTTTAATGAAAAAAATTATTATAACATTGCTGATAAATTGGAAAAGGGAGGAGAAAAAAATCAAAAGTCTCTGATGTAATTAATATTTTCATTTGTAGATGAGGAAACAGAAGCCCTAAAGGATTAAGTAACTTGCCTTGGGCCAAATATCTTGTAACTATCACAGGACCACTAGGTTTGCATGCCTGCTGCACAGTAACAGACCAATACACAGTGTTTGCGGCAGAGAAGAGTTTAAGGATTGCAGGGCAGCTGAGTGAGGAGATGGGAGCAACCCTCAAATTCATCTCTCTGAGGAATTTTGGGCTGGAATTTTCAAGTGGTCATGGAGGGAAAGGGACTGGATTAGGGCAATTTATTGGTCAGAGTAAGGGGGACAAAATCATCAGGATGTGGAAACTGCATTCTTTGGAGAGTCAGTTCCATGTAGAGTCCTTCAGACCAGCTGGCACCAGTAGTTTCAGTGCTATGCAGGACCTGAAAGAATATCTCCAAAGCAAAACTTGGCTGGGCACAGTGGCTCAAGCCTGTTATTCCAGTACTTTGGGAGGCCAAGGCTAAAGGATTACCTGAACTCAGGGGTTTGAGACCAGCCCGGGCAACTTGGTGAGACCTTGTCTCTACAATAAATCAAAAATAAGTCAGGAGTGGTAGTGTGCACCTGTAGTTCCAGCTACTTGGAAGGCTGAGATGGAAGAATCACCTGAGCCCAGCAGGTAGAGGTTGCGGTGGCCATGAGTGTGTCACTGCACTCCAGCCTGGGCAACAGAGTGAGACTCTGACTCAAAAAAAAAAAAAAAAAAGGCAAAACTTAATGCTTTACATACTTGTGTTGTTATCCATAAAGCAGTTAAGGGAAGCTATAATCTTGTGACAAGGTTTACGTGATTCTGGGGTAATATAGTTTAGATTATTGTTCCCTCCAAATGACATGCTGAAATATGATTCCCAATGTTAGAGATGGAGACTTGTGAGAGGTTTTTGTGTCATTTGGGTGGATCCCTCATGAATGACTCAATGCTGTTATCACAGCCATGAGTGAGTTCTCTCTCTATTAGTTCACATGGGAGCTGACTGTTTGAAAGAGTCTGGCACCTCCCTCTTTCTCTCTCACCCCCACTCTCACCATACAACACACAAGCTCCCCTTGCCTTCAACCAGGAGTAAAAGCTTCCTGGGCCTCATCAGAAACTGAGTAGATGTCAGTGCCATGCAGAACAGTGAGCCAATAAACCTCTTTTCTTTATAAATCACCAGTCTTAAGTATCTCTTTATTGCAACACAAAATGGACTAATAGGCAAATGATTATGAGGAAGTGGCTCAGAGAGCAAGCTGACCTTGCTGAGGGTGCTGCAAGTTTAGCTTATTTTTATTTCTCTCTTTCCCTTCATCCCTGATTAATTTTATAAAGTTTATAGGGACAGTTTCATAACTGGAAAGAAAGTTGAGTCTACAACAAAACTGTGCTGGTTTGTAAGATAAGACACAATTCTTGTTTTTAACTCTTTTCTCAATAACTTGAGAAGTCCAGGGCTAGTCCTACAGATTATCAAAAGTATCACCTGCAAATCTAAGTGCACCTGAAAACATGTTTTATTCTTTGTAACCCCACTGCTTTCTGAGTTTCATGGCACAAGTTGACTAGAGGTGGGGTTCTTTGTTTGCTCAGCACCATCTTACACTTGTTGAGCATTTTTGGTGGCAGGAGCTGGAAAAGGCCAAGTTTCACTGCATAGTACAGGAAAAAGGGATGTAAAGTTCCCAGAAAAAAAATCTCAGGGGAGAAGGAAGAGAGTCAAAAGGTGATCAGTTGTACAGAAGGATGTGAACTAAAAGAAAAACCTTGTAATAAAGAGAGGTTTTTAGCATATAACAGCATTTTAAAATTTGTTTCATTTTGAGATAATTATAGATTCATATGTGGTTATAAAAAATAATACAGAGAGATCCCATATACACTTCACCCAGTTTCCAACAATGATAATATCTTGGATAAGTATAGTTCAATATCTCAACCAGGAAATTAACATTGATACAATCCATTGGCTTTATTCAGATTTTACCAGTTTTACATGCACTTGTGTGTGTGCATGTGGGTATGCGTGCATGCCCACATGTGTTTAGCGCTATGCAATTTTATCACGGGTGTAGATGGGTGTGATCTCCACCACAGTCAAGGTATAAAACAATTCAACCAATAAGGATCTCTAGTGTCACTCTTCTATAGCCAACTCTCTCATTCCCCTCCCCATCCGTAACTTCTGGGCACTCTAATTTTTTCTCCAGCTTTATACATTTTGTCATTTCAAGAATGTTATATAAGCCGGGCACGGTGGCTCAGCTTGTAATCCCACGCTTTTGGGAGGCTGAGGTGAGTGGATTGCCTGAGCCTGTGGGTTCGAGACCTGCCTGGGCAGCGAGACCTCATCTCTACAATAAAGCAAAAAATCAGCCGGGCGTGATAGCACATGCCTGTAATTCCGGCTAGTTGGAAGGCTGAGGCGGAAGGATAGCCGGAGCCCAGCAGGTCGAGGCTGCAGTGGCCGGGAGTGGCCACTGCACTCCAGTCTGGGCGACAGAGTGAGACTCCACCTCAAAAAAAAGAATGTTATATAAATGGAATCATACTGTTAACATTTAAAAACTTTCAGTTACTTGCCGGGAAGTTTTGTGTTGTAAGCACCCCATTCATCCTCCTAATGTCATCTTCAAGATGACAAGCTTAGCAGCTTGTTGTTGCTTTTTTAACATAGTCCATGCAGAGACAGTGTGTGATGGGATGCAGGACCCTGGGAATTGATAAGTTTTAGGGAGAGCTTTGACTTTCAAAGACCGCAGTTTTGGTGGAACTGTAAGCCCATAATACCTAGATCTCCAAGGGGCAAAAGAGGCACTGGTGACATTGTATTAAATGATCTGTGCTACAAAGTGACAGGAGATGTGCATGCATCCTGAACACACACTTGCTAACTGTGTGAGTTCAGCTTTCTCATCTGTAAAATGGGAATGATAATGATGTCAACTTCATAGGGCTGAGATGAAGATAGAAGAATATAGGTTTTGCTCCTTGCCTGACACACACAGTTTGAAACATGGTAGTTCCTCAGGTATAGATTTATTTCACAAATATTTCTAGAATATCTACTATATGCCAGGGAGCACCAGGGTCACATTCAAAGGTGAGCAAGAGTAGATCAATCTCTAAGAAATATCCACTTTTAGTCAAGTGAGGTGTAGTTGCTGATAACTTCCAAAAGCAGGAATAGAGTGTAATCTAGTCTTATTTACTTTTCTACAGAAATAGAGATTTTTTTTTTTAGTAGAATCACACTTCTGGTTAAGTTCTTTATTATAAATTTAAATGTTTCCTCCTTGTTACAATTTAGCAATTCTTCCCATTATGTTAAATAGCAAAGATTGCAATTCCATGCTCCTGTGGTGTCAGAGAAAAGGAAAAGGTTTAGCATCATACCTTTAAGATCAAGTCGGTAGCTTTACTGGGTGATTGTTTTTAGAAGGTTTGACATTCACATAGAAACACTTAACTAGCTAGATGTTAATTCTTGTCTTTGTTTATAAATTATTAGGGGAAAATAAAACTTAGACCAATGATGAAAGACACATGCAAACTTAATAAGAATTATCATAATAAATACCTGTAAGTGCCTTTCTCATTTTAAATTTTGAATATCGTCTCTCCTCTTCTATTTTTGCTAACTTATGCACCAGGCAGTCCCTGCCCTCTCGTGCCTGTTTCCTTCTGCTATTTGATCAAAGCCATTAATTATCGCCCACCTTTTAGAAGAAAAGTGTTAATTGCTTCTTTGATCCTTAGCTCCTTCATCTGTAAAATAGAACTAAGATCTAACTTTTTACCCTTCAGGGTTATTCTAGGGAACAAAGAAGGTAAAGTATGCAAAATAATTGGTAAATAGAAAAGGATTTGGGCACGCAGGGAACCATGGGAGTCACATAGAGAAATGAGTACATACTTGGAGATAGAAGCCCTGAGTACAAATCCCAACTCAGCCACATTGTGATGGTTATGTGACCTGGAATGTGTAATTTATCTACTTGGAGCCTCAGTTTCCTGTCATGTCAAATAGGGATGACATCACACATAAACCATGTCCTCTCTTGAGGTTATGTTCTGTTCACTCTCTCCGCCCCTCCCTCCCTGTTCCAATTCTTTCTCTGTTTCTCTGTGCTCTGGGTGTCTGATTCCAATGAGTGCATCATATTGCTCTCTGACAGTTGGCTGTTGAGGCTGGCCAGTGAGAAGCACTGACAGGTAAGAAGGTGATAGGAAAGAGAAGCTGGGCACTTCTTTACTGTACCGGCTCTCAGGCAAGGATTGTGCCCCTCATTGAAGCCAGCCTCTGGGACAGCCTTTCCTCCACAGATGCAAGTCTCCCCGAGCCTCCAGGAATGTTATTTTCCAGGGGTGGGCAACAGTTGTCTACTGTTGCTAGTCTCTGGGTGCCTCACCATCTCTTACTAGTTCCCTTAATCCTCTCTGCACTTCTGCTCTTTTTTTTCATTTTCTGTTCCTTTGAGCCAACTGTGCTCATTCTTATTTCTTCTGAGGTCTCAACTGGTACAGGTGGGAAGGGATTAAATTTAAACATAAATGAACATTATTTAGCCTTGGATCTGGCACATAATAATAAAAAGGATTCTCGGGCTCTCATTTGTCTACATGATTTTGCTTAACTTTTATGCACAAAGTAAGGTGTTGTTATTCTTTATGGCTTACACCAAATTCATTCTTTTACACTAAGCATACACACACAAAATAGAGTGACCCTGACCCCCCACGAAGAGATGACACTGTCACAGGGATTCTCTTCTGCCAGCTCTTCCACCCAACCCATAGACCTTCAGCCCCCTGTTTATATCTATATATACTTTTTGTACTAAACACTGAAGATGATGTGCTAGTTAGCAGAACTTCTCCTGGAAGTTTTACAGTCTGTTATTTGGTTGAGAAAGTCTTACTGTTGTTTTTAAGATTTAGGCTCAGAATTGGAAGTTACCTTGGGGTCATCTATTTCAGCTTCTCTTTTTTACATAATCCAGTCCTTTCAAGCTCTAGGTAACCATGAAATGTGATTTGGAGAAAAACAAACAGAGACCCATTCCCTTTCCCCCAGATATCCAGACATGGATTAAAATTCTGCCATTTGAAGATCTTTCTGGTTGGATTTTTCTCTTCCCCTAAATGATTGAGTGAACACAATTAGTTCTATAGCTTTTCCTTTGGTAATCACAAATTACGTTTTATTATATAATTTCCAGGAGCAGAAAGATTGGCAAATAATGAAGTCGTGTGGCCAGAGACAAATAATGTGATTGTCAATATTCAGGGTCTAATTCAAGTCTGTTTCCTGTCTTTGGAGGCCTAGACTCCTGGGATTTTAGAAATGGAAGAAGCCTTACTGATCACCAGTCAGGTCCTTCTACTAACAGATAAGGCAGCTGAGTGAGGTTCAAAGTTAGGAACTGACTTGCTCATTTGGAAAGATGTCTTATCTAGTTTTTAGGGCTGATGAATTCAAAGTATAAGCTAAGTATTGCTATTGACCTCAGGACCTTGAGAAGAGAAATGTTACCATTTCCAAGGACTCTTTTGGAAAGAAAAGAAAAAGCCTAAGGACACTGATCCACATAATCTTCAGTTTAAAATGAAAAGAAATTCTATGTGTGTGTGTGTATGTGTGTGTGTTTGCTTTCTTTGTCTTCTTTTTTTTTAAGATAACAAGCTCTGAGAACTATAATCTTTGGTTTCATTTTCTCTTACATCTGAATGTATGCATTTTTGCTTTTCTTTTAATAGCACTATCTTTAACCTATGCATAACATTTACTTGTGTGAAAAATTATAAATTTAATAAGAAAAGAAGGAAAGTATGCAAAAAAAAGAAAGAAAGAAAGAAAGAAAAACAGGGCCCTTTATTCATCAGGTATTTTTGGCACAGATCCCAGGACACATATGGTTCTCAGGCAAAACAGACCAGATTGAGATCTGAATAAGGACTCATTGTCTCCAAAATTCTTAGAAAATCCTTCAAAAATGAAGTTAATAAATATATAATTAAACATATCCTCAAAATAATGTTATGTCAGCTTCATTAATTGTTCGATTTAGTATTTATAAAAATTTCATTGTCTCAGAAAACATTTGAAGGTGAGCTGTTCTTTCACAAATTCCCAAGTCTGCCTGATAATTACCAAGAAATCATTGACATTCTAAATTAAATGAGTTTTTGAGCCAACTAATTTTCAAGGCAAAATTGTAAATAAAAATTTCTCATTTTAATTTCCCTGCAGAGAAAATTATATATATTGCATGACATGGATGAAAATTATATTATTTATGTCATGTGAGCTGAGGTCTCCAAGAGCAAAACACATGGTGTTAACCTATCCAGAGGACAACAGAGGAAGTGAGGGTGTTAACCTATCCAGAGGACAACAGAGGAAGTGAGAGAACATTTCGGTTTTCTAGAATGGGGTCTGTACCAGTGCCCCACTAGTAGCAGTGCCCCAGAGTAATATTACAAGTGTAACATTAGTAGAGTGAGATGGGTGTGGTGGCTCACGTCTGTAATCCTAGCCCTTTGGGAGGCGGAGGCAAGAGGATTGCCTGAGCTCAGGGGTTTGAGACCTACCTGGGCAACTTGGCGAGGCCTTGTCTCTACAATAAATCAAAAAATTAGCTGGGCATTGTGGCACTCACCTGTAGTTCCAGCTACTTGGAAGGCTGAGGTGGAAGGATCACCTGAGCCCTTCAGGTCAAGGCAGAAGTGGCCATGAGCATGCCACTGCACTCCAGTTTGAGTGACAGAGTGAAACTCCAACTAAAAAAAAAATAGTAGAGTGGAAGGCACTTATGGTCACTGATTCTGTTACAGATTATATTAGTTATCTAGTACTGTGTAACAAGTTACCATACACTTAGCATCTTAACACATCAGGTTTGTTTTCATCTGAAGGCTCAACTGGAGAAAAATTCTCTCCTAAGTGCATTGATGTTGTAAATATTTTTCTTGTGCTTTTAGAAGAGAACTGAAGGCCTTGCCATTGCCAGCTCACAGCTAGAGGCTGCCCTTGGTTCTTGAGACTGTTCTTCCCTCCTAGAGGCTGCCTGTGGCTCCATGCTATGTTGGCTTTCCCCATATTAATGATTACTTTATCAAGTCATCAAGGAAAATCTCTAGAGTGAGACAGCAAGACAGGGTCTTATATACTACAGTATAATTATGGGAATGACATCCCATAACCTTTGCCACATTCTGTATGTTAGAAGCAAGTCATAAGTCTTTTCTACCCTCAAGAAGATTACACAAGAGTGTGAACACTAGGAGATGGAGACCACAGGAGAAGCTCCTATAAGTCTGTCCAACATTCAGAGAATCAAACGTTCTATTCATTTACATGAATTGATTTGGATTTTTGGATTAAGCATTCAGAACACTTTTGCTTGTAGAGAGAAAAGATCATGGAACAAACTCAAGAGTGACCAGAGACACACTTATACAAAAAAACTTAAACCGGGCTTGGTAGCTCAGCCTGTAATCCTGCACCTTGGGAGGCTGAAGTGAGTGGATTGCCTGAGCCCTCAGGTTCGAGACCTGCCTGGGCAACTTGGTAAGATCTCATCTCTACAATAAATCAAAAAATTAGCCGTGTGTGGTAGCGCGCGCCTGTAGTTCCAGCTACTTGGAAGGCTGAGG
>NW_007253822.1:2388-45919 GCF_000164805.1 Carlito syrichta | reverse complement strand
AACTGCACTCCAGGCTGGGTGACAGAGTGAGACTCCAACTCAAAAAAAAAAAAAAAAAAAGAAGCTTAAACATTTTCCTTTCAGTGGCTTTTTCTATCCTTCTGGAACTCTTAGCAGATGGCTTGCTAGCACACAGAAGACTAGCATTTCTTCAAAAAATGACATACACGTATTCACCTTCCTCAGCAGATATCCATTTGGAAGACCAGCCTCTTTTATCATCAAAAAGTATCCCTACTGTGTTCCATTTCCTTGGAACCCTATCAACAATTGGAAAACTGCTCTTATAAAGCAATACAAACTTGGGAATTCAGGGTTGTTTATGACTTTACATATGATCCAATATAAACTGCATTTCTATGTAAATAGGGTGCAACACTGTGTCAACTCAGAGTTGTAAGAATTCAAGGATTTTAGTCATTGAGCCAAATGCACTTGGTAAGCTCTTTGGGTACATTGTACTAAAAAATGCCAGGCCTAGAAAATTATGCTTCAGGACACTTGTGTTGATGGAAATAGGAACTCTGGCCCACAAAAGGAGGCTGTCTTCTAGAAATTATCTGAAACCAGTTGGACTAGTGTTTGTTCTCTTGCTTTGGACAGCTGTGCTGACTGCAGCCATTCCTCCACTCATACTTTCTCCTAGACTATTGTGCTTATGCTTTGGATTTAGCATTTCTTGCAAAGCTTACTTGATGTCTGCCTCTGGTCTGCCCATGACTCTGCTTTCCTTTCTGGACAAGCCTTTTCTATGTCTTCCATGCTCTCCAAGCATTTAACTTCAGTTTAACCCCAATTTCGACCCAGCTATCCCCCAGAGGCACTTTCCCTCAGTATGAAGCCCGTGCAAGAAATATTGGACTATCTAGTTAAGACAGCATTGCTAGCTGCTGTAACAAAATCTCAGGAGTTTATATGATAAATGTTGATTTCTTACTGATCTAATAGGACAAGGCAGGTGTTCCTGTTCAGTAAGCTCTCCCAAGATGCAGTGATGCAGAAATCCAGGCTTCTTCCATCTGTGACTCTGCCATCTTGAACACATAACTTCCTCCATCACTGTGTTTACCTGTGTCAAGTCATGGAGATGGAGAGATTATGGAAGATTGTGTATGGAAATTTTTTTTTTTTTTGAGTTGGAGTCTCACTCGGTCGCCCAGACTGGAGTACAGTGGCCGCTCCCGGCCACCGCAGCCTCGCCTGCTGGGCTCTGGCGATCCTTCTGCCTCAGCCTTCCGAGTAGCCGGAATTATAGGCATGCACTACCACGCCCGGCTGATTTTTTGATTTATTGTAGAGATGAGGTCTTGCTGCCCAGGCGGGTCTCGAACCCACGGACTCAGGCAATCCACTCACCTCAGCCTCCCAAAGGCGTGGGATTACAGGCTGAGCCACTGGGCCCGGCTTGGAAATTTTTATGGGTTAAACTTGGAGTAATACCCATCACTTCTCACTTTCACTAGCCATGCGAAATTCCAGGGAGTCAGAAAAATGTAATCTAACTAAATGGTTGGGAAGAGGAGGAAAATGTAGCTAGCGGTTTCTGCCATATGGAACCTTTTGGCAGCCATGAAGCTATCCCCATATGCATGTTGGGCAAACTTAGTGGGCAGCACCTTTGAGGGAAAGGACAATAATCAGTTATTTATTTATTAAACATGTATGCAGAACACAATATATTCCAGATACTACTCCAAGTGCTTTTAAAACAATAACGCATTTAATTCTCACACAACCCAAATGTAGGTACTGACATTATCCCCATGTACAGAGTGGCTAAGATGATTGCTTATGGCTCCAGTAATGGCAGAAATGAGAATCTGAACCGAAGCATCCTGACTTCAGAATCTGTATTTTGCCACTAATGCTGTGCTGACTCTTCATCAGTGTTGTGACTGTTTCATCAGAATACATTCTTTTCATTGGGAAGAAAATTGGGTATCTCAGTACAACCCCTTGAGGAAAGACAACATTATTCCCATTTTATAGATTATGCAGTATAGTCCACAGAAGTTGATGGACCTTCCCAAATCACACAACCAGAGGCAGTAAATAGTCATGGTCCAATGGGAAGAATTTCACTATGAATTGAATTCAACATTACTCAGGCCACATCTGGTTTTTGTTGATGGACCTTTGAGTGTATTCCTCTCAGAGACCATTTTGGTACTACTTTATAGACAAAAATGTGAAAATTTTATCTGGGGCAGAAGATGCATGTCTTAGTTTGCTTTGACTGCTGTAACAAAATATCATAAACTGGGTGGCTTATAAACAGCAGAAATTTGCTGCTCACAGTTCTGGAGGCTACGAAGTCCAAGATCAAGGTGCCTACAGATTTGGTGTCTGATGAACACCTACTTCTCTGATGACTGTCTTTGTGCTGGGTCATTTCTTGGTGGAAAGAATGAGGAATCTCTCTGGGGTCTCTTTTGTAAGGGCACGAATCCCATTAATGACAGTTTTAGCCTTATGACCTTGTCACTTCCCCAAAGTCCAACCGCCTAATATCATCATCTTGGAAATTAGGATTTCAGCTTATGAATTTTGCAGGGACACAACATTCAGATTATAGCAACTCATTTAACCCAAGAAAGGCCAGGCAGGACTATGAATTAATTTCAGATGTTACTTTCAAGCTGTCAGGGTATAAACGGACTGCACAAATACAAAGATTGTTTCTGTGTCAGGTGATGCCAGCAACTACTGACATTAAGAAGTACAGTAAGCTTTAGAAAATCCTTCATATGATTCAAGTTTACTTATTGTTGAAAAATAATACATAGAGCTATTGATGTGACCTTCATACTTCTTTGTAAGTGAAGGTTTTGAAGAATATTAAAGAATATTTCACAGTCAGTGATTTGACCTTTATACTTTATGTATCAATCTATGAAAAATACCCAAAGATCTGTCTTTTAAACTCTTCCCCTGGATTTTCAGATTTTTATCAGATCTATCATAGGACAATAATGTCTAAAAATATACACACAAAATTGGGACAATCTCTCAGTTTTACCATTTTAATTACATTTATACAATATTTTTAGAACTTTAGATGTTCTTTATTTTTGACTTATTTAAGTTCTTCTTATTTAAGTTCCATGACTGTATACCTGATCTCTTTGGATTATCATGAACTTATTTAGTGTCCTATTTTTATAAATGACATGATTGTACCTTCAATAACAAATGAGGCCAGGCATGGTGGCTCAAGCCTATAATCCCAACACTTTGTGAGGCCGAGGTGAGAGGATTGCCTGAGCCCATGGGTTTGAACCAGTCTGGGCCACTTGGCAAGACCTCATCTATACAGTCAATCGAAAGATTAGCTGGGCATAGTAGCACACACCTGTAGTTCTGGCTACTTGGAAGACTGAGGCGGAAGGATCACCTGAGCCCAGCAGGTCAACGCTGGGGTGGGCTTGAGCATGCCACTACACTCCAGCCTGGGCAACAGAGTGACACTCCAACTCAAAAAAAAAATAAATAAATAAAAACTAAAATAAAAAATGACTGAGAAATCTGTTTTTCATTTCTAATGTTCTCAATATAAAAAAGTATAATGAATCTCTCAAGATTTTTGTTAAAAAAATATTTAAAAAACATTTTAAAAGCAAAAAAAATGGGCAAAAGATTTTTATTGTCTCAACATACCCCTTTGTATTTCTGTGTGTCTTTCTTTCGTCTTCATATATAATGAAAATTACTATGTTTACACAGTACTTTAAAATTTAGAGATGAATTTCATAAACATCATTTTATTACTATATTCACAGTTCTGAAAAATAAATGTAATTATTATCCTCAGTACACATAACAGAACAGAGTCCCCAAGATGCCCAGTAGCTTGTTCATGTCCCACAGCCCGTATGGGGCAGCTGGAAGTCCAGTCTTTTCACAAAGACTCAGTATCTGGGCTTTCCTGACTCCACTGGCCAAAGGTTAGTATGGCTTTTTCCACAGAAACACCGTTCATCAGAGCCAGCAAATGAGGGAAGAGCCTTCCACAGGTTCCTGGAAATCTGTTGGGCACTTAACCATCTTTATAAAAACTTCATCCTTAGAATAATCCCCCAAAGTCCATGTTACTATCATTTTTATAGGTGAAAAAACTCACAAAAAATTTTGGAAAAATGACACAACTTATCCAAGAATCAAAATTTAAGCCTCTATTCTTCTAGATCAAAATGCTATGATTTTTCTGTATTTATTCCAAAATAAAACATTCATTCTAAATACTCTGTCTGTGCTTAGACATACCTGTATAAAGTTAAGCAATGAATCTTAGATATGTAGACACTGGTACTGGCTTGACCAGTACTAAAGTGAGGAGACATTGGTTATCACAATGGTCCTGGTGTTGTGGTTATACATGTTCATTATTGATCTATTAAGTAAGTTTATACTCCTGTGGTATTTTTTTCACTCCCAGTATCCAAGTTGGTCTGGTAAATATGCTCTATGTTTTCAGATGTGACTACTCCCTTTTGTATTTGGAACTGGTTCTCTTAACTTGATATTTTACACTTAATTTTGTATACATATTTATTTGTAGTGCTCTTTTATGAGAGGCAATTTGAGGAGTCTGTCATAAAGTAGCGATTGATTTTTACATGAAAATCAGTTATTTGCCTCCAACAATGAGAACCTGAAGACAAGACCTAGGATCTATTTGTTATTTGTCCTGAATTCGAACAATTTTCTTTTCTCTGGTGCTTTGAAACAAATGCCATTATTTCCTTAAGTAGCCAAATTAACATTTAAGTAAATCTATACCTTCATATTAACATCTTTATAAAATAGATTTTCCTGAGTGAGGAATGATATGAAATCAAGGAACATTTTTTCTTTCTTACTAACATTGTAGTAAGCATGTTAGATTTTTATCTACATCTGCACATTGACATATTGGTGAGAAAGTAAATCCTAAGTTAGTTCTGTCAACACTTTAGTCCCGAAGAAACAAAATTTTCAAAGAAATTAATTAATTATTTTTGTGTTTATTTCCTTTTTGAAAGAACTATGTTGGAAAACAGCTTTATTTGGAAAACCAGATTCTGTGGGTAGCATATTGTTAGCCCTTTTCCTGTGAGACTGTGTGACTTGGCTGCATCCTGAATTCTCACCCCTGCTCACGGACAGTATCTTTTCCCTGTAATATTTACACATCTTCAGTGTTAAGTTGCCACAGGGTCCTTTCTCATAAGGCCTAGCTTACTGCACTTCCCCTGGTTGAAAGTCCTGCATGACTACGCTCACCCAGGGATGGTAACAAGCTGTCAACTGTTGGGACTATTGCTGGGAAGACCAGCAGGAGCAACCTATGGCCTGGCCAAGGAGCCCAGGAGCAATGACCAGGATACCTGCTGGTGCGCTCCGAACAGAAGGAATCTCTTTAAGCACTCACCCCTACTTGAAGCCAACAGGCAATGAGATGTGCCTTGAGTAAATATTTATTGAACACTTGTCTCTCCTAGGCCCTGCTCTCAGTGCTTTCCTATAGCTGTGTCATAGACCAAGTGAGGATTCAATATAAAATATGGTATTATGCCCATTTGACTAATAAAGACACGGTGCTTAAAGTTCTATATCCAGTGATAAACAGGGCCAGGATCCAAACCCAAGTCCTTTAACCGAGCACCCCAAAGTCATTAAAAGAATAGGATATAAAATGCTTTAAATGTTTTATCTATCTATCTATCTATCTATCTATCTATCTATCTATCTATCTATCTATCTATCATCTATCTATCTATCTATTTATCTTTGTTGAGGCAGGATTCTCACTATATTGCCCTGGATGGTCTTGACCTCCTGGCCTCAAAGGATCCTCCCACTTTGGCCTCCCAAAGTCCTGAGATTACAGGTATGAGCTACCACACCAGATCAAAAAATGTTTTATATAGATTATTTTTTAGAGCAGGTTACAATCAGGTTCAGCATTTAAGGAGGCTGAGGCAGGAAGATCGCTTGATCCTAGGAGTGGGAGACCAACCTAGGCAACATAGCAAAACCCTGTCTCTATAAACAATTTTAAAAATTAGCCAGGCATGGTGGTACGTGCCTATAGTCTCAGCTACTCAGGACCCTGAGGTGGAAGGATCACCTGATCCATTGACCTCTGCTTACTGTACCTTCAGCAAAATTGAGCAGAAATCATAGAGTTTCCACCTTGCCCACCAGCACATGCATTCTACAGTCCACATCCTGAGCCACTGTAGTCCATTTTTTTACAGTTAATGAGCCTACATTGACACATCATTAACACCCCAAGTCCATAGTTTCCATTAGGGTTCACTCTTGGTGTTGTACAGTCTGTGTAGTTTGATGAATGTGTAATGGCATGCACCTACCATGATAGTCTTATACAGAATACTACTTGTGCTACATTTATAAGATAGCAATGAAGAAGGCCTCTGACTCCAAATCCAGTGACTCTTCCATGTGACTACACTTGCCCCAGCAACCCCAGGAGAAGAAAGGAAGGCCCAGAGATGAGCAGATATGGATGGAGCACAATAGAGAGGCACAGGTCTCTGATAGATCCCGCTAGAACTACTTCAAGATATCCCATACACTTGGGCATTAATTATATTGTCATGAATTTATCTGTTTTTATGGAACAAATAGATCATGATAACATATTATTATTATTGTTGTTATTATTATTATTGTTATTATTTTCGAGTCGAGGTCTTACTCTGTTGCCCAGACTGGTGTGCCATGGCATGATTATGACAATCACAGCTCATGGTAACCTTGATCTCCTGGACTCAGGTGATCCTTCCACCTCAGTGTCCTGAGTAGCTGGGACTACAGGCACGCACCACCATGCCTGACTAATTTTTTAAATTGTTTATAGAGACAGGGTTTTGCTATGTTGCCTAGGCTGGTCTCCCACTCCTAGGCTCAAGTGATCTTCCCGCCTCAGCCTCCCTAAATGCTGGGATTAAAGGTGTAAGCCACTGTGCCTGGCCATGATAACATATTAGAATATGATCCATTGACCTCTGCTTACTGTACCTTCAGTGTAGTCAGCTCCAATTGTACCTCTTTGTTGCTGCTAAAGGAAATAGAAATAAAAGATCAGTGTTCTCCTTTAGGCTTTCTGTTCTTCCATTGGTTGGAATAGCTTGAGGCATGGAGTAATCACTTACTTTGCAGTGTCCTCACCAGCCTTGCCTCTGTAGACTAATTACATTACTGTTCTGTCTCCTTCATCTAAACAGCTGGTTGTCACAGTTCCTTGAAATGGAGGATAGAGATCTGATTCAATTTTGTTTTTTAGTTTGCAGTCATAGTCAAAAACCTGTGACTGTCTCCTGAACTAATCATGGTTAATCTATTTCCTGAGGGTTCCCAAGGATTGTTCACAGTTGAAAACTGATGGATGTTTGCAACCCAGGAGAACATAAGATCTTGTGCTCTTCTTAGCAAATCTTCAAGGCCCCATGGGCGGTCAGTGAGAAGTTGAATTGTTTAGATATGGATGATGGCATGTGCCAGGGCAGCAGGACATGCAGTGAGGGGCAGGTCTTTTATTTGGAGTGTATTGGCAATTTATGGTCTGAAATATATATTGTTGACTTTCTCACATCCCACTGAGTTTCTTCTATAGTTTTAATAATTTGTTCATTGTAATTGTTTTTTAGTAGCCTGAGAGGGTGCTATAATTGATATACATGTAAGTCTTTGACATATATTTACATAATTGATATAGAGTAGGTCATGGTAGTTTAAATGGCCATTTGTTTGTCACTATCATGCCCAAAATAATTTCTGTGAAAAGAAATTATTTGCACCTTTGAGCAAACTGTTTTGTCTGGGTTTTTGAATTTATTAATCATCAGACTTATACATCATGCCCACACATCAGCTCTTCTGAAAGAAAATTTATGTTTTTGGAACAAAACACTGAAGTTACCATCATCGCAGTGTCACATAACCAATGGTGGGGTGTGAAGAAGTCACTCATAGCACCTCTGGCTTACAATGACTACAGAGTCGTGACTCATGTGGTCCAGAGCAGGGCCACTTTCAGAGATTCAGGACTTAAATAACATCTTTATTTGTAATTCTCTTATTTAAGGAGATCCAAATATTGATCCACACACATTCTTAGGACGCATTCTATTCTTGAAGAGCCTGAACTTCTCAATAATTTCTTACCCTACTGCCTGAAAAGAATCTTTTTTTCCTCACCTATGTTGATCTTAGTCAGTTCTTCTTCCTTTCATTGCTCTTTCCTGCATGACATCTTATCTCATATTATAATCTCTCTTTACTGCCAATGTTTCATGGACACTGTCTTATTCTCTGACTGCTTTAGACCCAGAGTATTTGTCATTGTTCTTCTCAGAGAAGCAGACAAAGATTGAGGAGAGGAAGCTAAACAATGGTTGCCTGAGTGGTCTTTACAGGTTGGAGGGAGGAGAGAAGGTCATGAAGCTCTACATGTAAATCATTTTCTCCAGGTAAGTAGGAAAAAAAAAGTGTTTACTTTGAAATTCTAACCAGTCAATTCTTACTGTGCACTATAGAAACATTGGAGCCAGGAGGTATGTCTTAGTCCATTTGTGCTTCTATGACAAAATACCTGAAATTGGGTAATTTACAAAGAATAGGAATTTATTTCCCATGATTTTGGAGGCTAGAAGTCCAAGATCAGTGTGCTGATAGGCTTGGTGTCTGGTGAGGGCCACCTGCTTCCAAGATGGTACCTTGAATGCTACGTCTTCCTGAGGGGATGCAAACCCTTTTATAAGCATACTAATCCGTCCATGAGGGTAGAACCCTCATGATTTAATCACTTTCCAAAAGGTCCCACCTGTATGTACATCTTGTTATATTGGGGATTAAGTTTCAACATGAATTTTGGAAGGGAGGCAAACATTCAAACAATAACAAAGTATATTATAAATCAAGGAGAAAACTGATCTGATAGGTGAAGTGACCTATGCAAGCTTGCACACTTATTCATTTGTAGGTTTAGGACTGAACCCAAACCCAAGCCTCTTTTTTTTTTTTAAAGATGTGGGGTACAATTCAGGGTGAACCCAAGCCTCTTGATGCTTTGCTGTTAGTATCTTTATGCAATATAAGATAAATAAAGAGTCATCAGCTATGTGTGCAAGCACACTAGACTTTAAGGTTTTGCATATTCAAGCACAGAATAACTAGGAAACCTTTGGCATGATTTAAGAATGAAGATCTCTGATACTGACTACAGGTAGAACAAAATGATAGCTGACAAATCCTTTCTTATTGGTTCTCACAATAACTCTCTAAAATGAACAGACATGTAAGATTAGCCTATTTTGCTGGTGAAAAAATTGAGGATCAGAGATGTTAAGTGAACTGTTCATGGCCACATCTTGGGTAAAAAATTGAATCATAACTGATTCCCAGATCTTCTGATTTCTGACCAATTGTTCAGCCTTGTTGCTATATTCTATCTTTAGACACACACACACACACACACACATACACACACACACACACACACACTACCTGCTGCATTTAATCATTGATTATTGTGTAAAATGGATAGAAAGTTGCAAGATCTTGGTGCCTTCTTTGGGTAGAAGAGACAACCTCGGTCCCTATAGGAGAAAATAAATCAATGTCTGTTATCATTAAAGAAAATGTCTTTATTATTAAAGGCTCAGGTATGGAGAAATGGTCACATTTCAAATAAAGAACATCTTTATCCTTTTTTAATTTGCTTGAATTGTTTCCACCTTTTCTTCCAGTACTGCTCACAGATAGTTAAAAGTTCCCTCAGAAGGAACACAAGCATCTGAGTGATCATATTCTTTTTCTTTCTTTCTTTCCTTCTCTTTTTTCTTTTTCTTTTTTTTTTTTGCAGCTGTCTCACTGGGCTTGAAGCGATGAGATCACCTTCTG
Organism: Carlito syrichta; assembly: GCF_000164805.1. Classification (NCBI taxonomy): domain Eukaryota; kingdom Metazoa; phylum Chordata; class Mammalia; order Primates; family Tarsiidae; genus Carlito; species Carlito syrichta. Next base: position 36,010 of record NW_007253822.1, on the reverse strand, counting down.
TTTCCTTTCATTGGTGTTATTCAGGTTAGCAGAAAATTCTGCCTCCTGCATCTGTCAGGAGCTTCAGTCTTTTGCTTTCTTTGAAATTTGACCTCTGAACAACGCTGTAACATCCAGAAAATAGTAGCTGAATTGATTTATTTCAGATTGTTGCTATGGTGATTTCCTACTGATATAGACAAAAAATGAAGACGAGAAAAGAGCATGTTGAAGAGAATGATGGAGGAGTCAAACTAGGGAAAAGGCATGATAGAAGGGTATCTATGGCCTTTCTACCCATGGGTAGAGTCAAACTTCTTCTCAGTTTACTACTAATTCATTCGTAGTGATCAACACACAATCCACTTGCATCTTAAGCAAGAGTGAACTATTTTTATTACATGGGTAGTAAAACGAATAAGTAACCTTAAAATTTCAAAGATTTTTTTCCACAGGAATAATGAACATGAATTGTAAAATAAATTTTTGTGACCAGAAATATTTTGATTCTTGAAAAGAGTTTCCCTTGATTTTTTTAACTAAATTTTTTTTATATCATAGAAGTAGGACTTATCTGGCAATAAAGTAGATTAATCCATCAATTTTATGCATTTGTTCACTTATTTATTATTTCTTCAACTTTATATCCACTCTTCCATTCAGCAAATATTTGCTGATTCTTTATACCAGACTACTGATAAAGACAGACAGATAGGTAGATTCAATAACCATAACTAAATTTAGCAAATGTTTATTGGGCATTAACTATAAGCAAGATAACATATAGGTCAGTGTGGGATCTAGGGCTGAGTAGAGTCTCTGTCCTCAAAGTGATCATAGCCTGGAATAGGATGGAGACTTTAGACCCTCATCCACCATAATGAAGAACCATTATCACTGTACCATCATCATCAGAGACATTGAGGAGCTATTTCTGCTTCAAGGAAGCCTTCATGAAGGAGACTGGGAGAAAACTAAAGGACAAATCAGATCTTGATAAGAACGTTAAGCCTGGATGGAGAGGAAGAGAACCTGTGGGAATTGCATACAATTATGATTGGAAAGGGACAATTACATTGGTCTTCTTTACATCTTGGAGATTGATGACATTTTTAGAAACCCTGTCCACTATTCACTCACATCATTGGCCTCTGGAAGGCAAGAATGCGACCTGAGACATGACACATTGGAGGTGTGGCCAATTGATGCCATTGTTTTTGTTGGAGATAAGGATAGAAAGGTATATTTGGAGCTAATTTATGTGGGGGAAAAAAGGGAAAAGCAATATAAATGCAATAGAACAGAATACCAAGTTAGAATACCAGTCACAGGCACTATTTTTTCTCAGCCCATGGCCCTTGAAGCTTACTTTAAAAAAAAATTTTATTTCTTGAATTGGAGTCTAATTCTGTCACCCAGGCTGGAGTGCAGTAGCATGATCAAGGCTCACTGAAGCCTCAACTTCTGGACTCGGGCAATCTTTCTGTCTCAGCCTCCTGAGTAGCTGGAACTATAGGCGTGTGACACTGTGCCTGGCTAATTTTTTTTTTCTTTTTTTTTGTAAAAATGAAGTTTTGCTTTGTTGCCTAGGCTGGTCTCAAACACCTGGGCTTAAGCAATCCTCTCACCTTGGTCTCCCAGAGTGCTGGATTATAGGCGTGACACACCACACCTGGTCTGAAGCTTACTTTAGATTATAGCCACATCAAACAATCAGGAGGGAGTGTTCCATTTCTTCACGTCATAATGCAACCTTCTCCTACACAGACAAAGGATTCATGCCACAGACAAAGAAAAACCAAGGTGTGCTCGTGTTCGAGCCTGGCCTTGACACTCTGTATTTAACTTTGGACAAGTAATTTGACTTGTAGGGATCTTTGATTTCTCATCTGTCAGGATAAAACAACCTCTAAGCCTAAACATTCCACAATAGCATGATATTAGAATTGGAAAGCACTGTAATGATTTAACATATATTTTCAACTATGCAAATAAAAGCCTTAGACATAAAGGAAATATGGTAATTCTCGCTTTATTAATTCATCAGCTGTATCATCTCACTGATGAGAACTTTATGATTCCATCACATTTTTTAGCCAAGATTAAATAGTCAAGGGCTGTCAGGTGGGCTCCGCTTCCTAAGACTTCATTACTATTAAGAATACACTTTGAAGAATTATCATAAATAATTAAAATTAATGCCAATTATTAAAATAAATGAACAAAGGCTGTATCCCTGTTTTCCAACACAATTTTTGGGCATCTATGCATTAAGCCATACTCTTCATTCTGTCAGTATTTAACCTTGAGAACATTCTATTCATATTTCACATTTGCGTAATTTCCCTTTAATATACCAATGCAGAATTTATGCTAATTTTTACTAGAGTCAAGCATTTATATCAAAATGAGCTCCTTTAATTTAAGGATGAGAGAATAGACAGAAGCACTTATTTAGTGCAAAGGGAAATGATTTATTTATTTATTCCTGGAATTCAGACTGAGTTTAAAATATTCATTCAGGCATAAAAACTATTATTTTCAGCAGGTTGTAAGGAAAGTGACCACCTGATGCCAACTACTTTTCTTTTCAATCACAGCCTTTGCTTTTCCTCTTCCTCATGGTGTCTATCTTGAGACAGGATAATAGGTTATGTTTTCACACTAAGGCAGAAAATATAGGACCTCCGAAGAAAAGTACCAATTTCTCTGGGGTATCTGTCCTTTTTCTTAGAACTTTATACTTTTAAGAGGAGACTGAGTTTGACCTAGATCCTGAACCATCCTGCAAACAGACTGTGGCCTTAGTCAAATCTCAGTGAAACTAACAACTTCTTTCTTTTCTTATGAAGGTTAAGTTGGGGGAAGGGGACTACAGAAAGGATTAGCACAGTAATTGATGTTATAAAATAATTACTGCTACTGAACTTTTAAAAATCAATTGTCTCAGTTTATTCTGACCAATATATGGATTCTGCATGGTCTTCTTGTCTACATTCTTTTACATCTGAATCTCTCTCTGAAACTTACTAAAAAGGACATGGCAAAGTTTAGAAGGATGCTAAGGACAGTAAGAGAATTACAGAATTACAAATTTGTTTACAAGTCTTTCTGCTAAGAAATTAATTTATAACAGTAGTTCTCAGAGTGTGGTTCTTGAACCAGAAACATTGACAGCAACTGGGACCTTGTGCAAAATGCAAATTCCTGAATCCCACCCCAGACCTATTGAATCAGAATTTCTAGGAGTGGGACCCAATAAGCTATGCTTTCCAAAGCATTGCAGTAGATTCAGATAAAATACATGCAACCCACAGCTTGAGAACCACAAATTTATAGCCTTGTATATACTCTAGTATATTCATCACTTGAACTAAAATTGGATAGTACCCAACTTTAGGGAGGCAGATTACCTGGCTATATTGTTATACTTACTTTATTCCTCACTTACTGTTTTTGCTTCCTAGGCATTCTGTGAATCTTATAACTAATCATGTTTTTTTCTTTAATTTTGGCTGCTAGGAATATCACAGCCAAATATGAAGACTTGTACAGATCTTAGCGTCTCCTTCTGTGTTTCTTTTTTTTTCTCTTCCTGCTCTTGTTTTCCCTTTTCTCCAATTCTTTACACAATTATCTTATCATGTGGAATATTTTCATGTCTTAAAGTGAGCAAACTTGTTCATTGGCATGAGTAATACATAGATATCCCTAATACTATTTCCTGGTATCAGTTCTCAATTTGTTTATTTTATACACAAGGTGAAAACTTCATTTGGGATCTTCCTTGAAAAAATCTGTAAGACATATGCTTAAATATCCAGGCTTATTTTATCTGATGGCTCTCACATCCTGACATCTTTCTACTACAAAGTGATCCATTAGCTTAAATACATTGAAACTGTGAAGTCTTATTTGCCTCTTATAGGCACCATCTTTTCCTAATGGCAGTGAAAATTTTCATCAAGGATTCCCTTGCCATCGAAGTCATTCCTTAGACATTGCAAAATCACCTCACCTAATGGTTTTATTAACACATTGAGAGCCAAATGTGATTGTAAAAGAGGGCTTTTTCTTACAAGTGCTTTCACTTCAGATGGATAATGCCAAAGGTTATATAAAATGTCAGCTTTCAGGAAAATTCAAATTCCCAGCCTCCATTGCTTCAAGGTGCCTCTGACACATTTTGGCAGCAATGTCATAATTAACAAAGTCAGGGTGGGGCGTAATGTCAACTGTATGATCTGGGCTGCTGAAGCTTTGTTTTATTTAACTTATGAACAGAGCTGCTAGCAGTTCTGAATTGTGTCAGATCTGTGCAGACAGCAGAAATATTTAGGGGAAGAATCATCCTCTTGTATGTTTTGTAATGAAGCTTGTGAGCCTACTAAATAATTAAAATAAACAAATGAAGACTAATGTGCTTACTTTTAATTTTTTACCCAATCTGCATTAGTTAATAATTTACAAGGTGAAAATGAATAGAAGATAAAAATGACTTTTCTTCCGGCTCTCGCCCGGACACGATCGTGGGCAGATTCTGCCTTATTGACTGCTCATTTGTAGTGGAAATCACCCCAGAGAAAACAGTATTCAATGTGAACTAGGCTTTAATAAAAGCAGCGGCAGACTCCAGAGGTTTTTTCTATTTCCATATAATCCCAGGATCATTTGTCTGGAGCTTTTTTTGAATTATTCATAACAACAGTAGCTCTTTCAGATATTGGATGTGAACAGCTTCTATCACATAGTTTCCCAGGCAGAGTTTTTTTTGCTGGCGTTTTAAAAATAGAACTTCTTTATTTTTTCTGTTCCAGATTGCTCTTGGGTAGTTCGGGGTGGGACTGTATTAGCAAAACATTAAACAATAAGAGGTTGTTTGGGGGCTAATGCTAAGACTTCTCTTGCTTAAGAGAGAGAGAGAGAGAGAGGGAGGGAGAGGGAGAGAGAGATAATGAAGAACTGTACTGGGTATCCTGGGAATATAATATTCCTGGGATGGCGTTTATTCTGGCTCAGCTTTGGAAAAATCTCAGCATAGTCTCCTGGTGTAAGCATTGTTTAGGGGACTAGAGTTAACATTTATTTCCATTCATTGCAATCTTTGCACAAATAAATGGGATTTAAGGGATTTACTTGGCAGATCCTATTGTTCTAATGCCCCATTTGTCACCAAGTATTGAGTCTGTTTCCAGCCTCCAGGAGAAAAACAAGGGTCTTCAGGGTGGTTGCCAAGGGCAGGGAGATATGTGGCCCCGATACCTCTCCTGACTCATCTCTCCTCCCCCCACCACTCACTTTACACCCTAGCACGCCAAAGTCCTTTACATTCCTCTGTCTTCCTGGGAGACGCTTCCTCTCCTCCTTGCTTCATTTCATTTGCCTAAAATGCCCAGCATGTCTCACTCACCAGCACCCCGTTCCCCTGCTTCTGCTTCTTCATTCTTTAAATTTAGATCTGTGCTCTTCTCCCCTTCCCCTAAAATGGTTGTTGGTTGCCTGACTTGGAGAGTCTCCCCAGAAACCAACCTTGAGCCAGGGATTTGAATGCAAGTAGTTCCTTGGGAAGCGATTCCAGGAACTCCTGGTAGGGTAGTGGGTGAGAGAGTGAAGAGAAGAAAACCAATGGAAGGAAGATTGTATCATGAGTAGTTTACCTCTGGGAGACAGTGTAGAGTCAGGAGCCCTGGGTGAAGCAGGCTGAAGACTGTCCTCCGGTTCCCATCCGTCAATGGCTGGGGCCCTGAATGAACCCCTGTGAGTCTGGCTTGTGCCATGCTGAGAAAAGAAGTGGAGAATTGATGGACTCAGGAGGATACCTAGGCCTGAACTGGGGCAGTGAGAGCCATGGGCATGTGTAACAGGCCCCAGTGATATCTGTGCATTACTCTCGTGCCACACTCTCTCTCTCTCTCTCTCTCTCTCTCTCTATCAGTACTGTGCTTCTGCAAGTTGAGGGTAAGAGACCACACGTTGTCTGCCTCTGTATCCTTTGTGCCCTACCACAGGATCCAGCATGCAGCAACTATCCCGTGAACGTTTGTGGAAGCGGTGAATGTGGCATGACTGAGTGGCTCAGTCGGCAGAGCCACCGATGTGTTGATGTCTGATACCTCCCCATAAGCACACTCTGCCAATCGGTAGGACACCTTCCTCCTCACTTCCTGCTTAGCTCTCATGGTTCTGAGAGTCATGTCCATGCTTCTGAACGACTTCTCTGGTGCTTTTGTATTTCCTCTGTTGGAGAAATAGCGCAGCCCATTCCATCCCCTGATGCCCACTCTGTCAGTTCTGCCAGGCCTTTTCAGGTCCAGGCAGCCAATGGTGCGGACTGTGAGGGGTTGCAGGCGGGGTGTTGGTGGGGGTGGGATTGGCATCGGGTTTTAGCTTCTGTGTCACCTTCCATCTTCCTCCTCCAACATTGAATGTGCACCAGGCCCCAATGGTATCTGTTGTATCACCCTCACGACACACACACACACACACACACACACACACACACACACACACTCAGTGCTGTGCTTGTATAGGTTGAGGCTAAGAAACCGTGCGTTGTCTGCCTCTGTACCCTTTGTGACCTACCACAGGACAGATGCTGATAGCGGGTGGAGGGTCTTTCTTGGAAACTATCATCTTAGCCTGGTGATATGGGGGACCTCTGTGTCCTCTCAGCCCACACTCACCCCTGTATGTGTGTACTCCGAGTGCTAGCTAGCCCTGTGCTCTGGAGGCTTGGGCCTTCAGGATCCAGTTCACTTGGCCTGTCCCTTTTAGCTTGGCCTGGCTGGCTGGGCTCTGCCTTCAGCATTGCTGTTCGAGTTCTTGCACCATGACCAGTCCATCTTTGTCTTCACCCCTCTGCCAACCGCTCTGGCCGGCTCTCTCATGGCCTCCACTTTCCCCAGCCTGCCCTCTGCGAGCTGCCCCTCCAGTAGCTGTGGCCTTGGAGAGCTCACTCACTTACCTGCTCTGGTCTCAGTTTCTTCAACATAAAACAAAACAAAACAAATCTAGAGTTAGTCAGATTAGATAATTTTAAACATTCCTATATCTCAGATTCAAATTCTTTGACATGAAGTTGTCCCCATTCTCCTTCCCAGCCACAATTTCTAAGTTGGTGATCCATGCTCAATTTATGGTACAAAACCCTCCACCAGGTAGAGGGTGAGCCAGGAGGGCACAGAAGGGATTTCTGCTTCCAAGACCCACCATCTGGTTGGGGAAATGGTCACCAAGTAGGTTGCGGTAGAGAATGGTGCCTGAAGGTTGTTTGGCAATCAATAACCATTTTCGGGGAGGGGGAGATGAGCACCTGTCTAAGTTTAAAAGAAGAAAAAGTAGGTAAAAGCAGAGAGAGTGAGGTATTGGCAGGTGGGACATGTTAGTAGTTTTAGGCAAATGAGATGGTGCAAGGAGCTTTGCTGTGAAGTCAGGTCACCTGGCCTTAGTGGGGGTTTCTTTTGTGCTCAGGAGTAAATGCTGGGCTGAGAAAGGCTGCTAAATCTGGTTATTTGAGGTCATAATTTCCCTTCTTGGAGATCACAATCTCTACCATCACGTTCCCCAGGGGTTCTGCCTGAGAGTGGTTATACATGGCTTCTCAGACCCTCCAATGGAGGCTATTGTATATCTAGTCTAGGAGAGACCATGGGTTATTAAAGTCAGACTTAAGAACTGGGGTTCAATACTAGCTCAGTCATTCACCATGTGTGTGATTTTCACCTCTCTGAACCTCACTGCCTCACCTGGAGCGAGGGGATAATCCTTGCTTTGCGGTATTGTTGAGAATTAATTCACAAATAATTATTGAGAATTAATTCACAAATAATTAATTCACAAATAATCACCATGGCCCAGGTGATTGTGTTAAGCTCGTGTGTGTGTGGGGGGGGGGCGCACAAATAAAAATTAGACATGATTTTTGCTCTTATCCTCATTTTACAGTCTAGGAAGGAAGAAAAACACAAATAATTGCAACATAGTCTGGTAAATGTAATAATGGTTAAGTGAATTAATAATTTTTCTGGAAAAAGCATATGCAAGTTTCAACAATATTTATTTTTCTTCTACCTAAGTTGGAAAGAATCGACTGCTAAAAAATCAGGCGGTACACCACAGGTCACCCATCCCTGGAGCTGTCAGGGCTGCTTGATGTACAGACAAATGGGACTCGTACTTCCTACCCGAAAGAATTACTTTGAGTCCCATCATAATAAGTCATATTAATAACACTGAGTCATTTAGAAAAGATTAAATAATGTTTAAGAGTCAGAAAATATATTTTAGAAAAGTTTATATCTCAAAGCATTACACTTTTTAAATTTTTAATTTTTTAAGATAATGTTTGGCATATCTGATTGAGTTACGAAAACCATGTAGAATTGTCTATAAACTTTAAAAGAAAAATAAAATCTTACCATGCATCTTTTTTTTTGTTGTTTTGAGTTGCAGTCTCATTCTGTCGCTCAGACTGGAGTGCAGTGGCCGCTCCCGGCCACCACAGCCTCGACCTGCTGGGCTCCGGCGATCCTTCTGCCTCAGCCTTCCAAGTAGCCGGAATTACAGGCACATGCTACCATGCCCAGCTAATTTTTTGATTTATTGTAGAGATGAGGTCTCGGCTGCCCAGGCGGGTCTCGAACGCGCGGGCTCATGCAATCCACTCACTTCAGCCTCCCAAAGGCATGGGATTACAGGCTTATAGCACAACCTTTAATGGCAGATTAAGAAAATTGTCTACAGACAATCTCTTGACCACCTGTCCCATCAACTCCCCACATCACTGAAACTCTTCATTTCCTCTATAAAATATTCTGATGGATATTCACAGCACAGAGAAGGCTCCGGGTTAGAGGACCTAGAAACGTGCTACAACCAGTTAAGAGTCACGTGCTTATCAAGAGTGCTGGTGACCATATCTATTTATTCCAGTTCATTTCTTCATTCAGTGAATTGTTTTTGATTGTCTACTCCATGCTAGACATTGCTTTACGTACTAGAGATACCACAGTGACCAATGGTCATTGTATTCTGGTTGCATTTATGTTTTCAATTATGTAAGTTAAATATTCCATCAACTAACTAATTAAAAATAAATGTGAAAGGACAATTGCTGATACTTATTCAAATGGAAAATTACAGTGGGTATTTATCCTTTGTGAATACCCAAAAGGATCTTTCAAATTCCTTTTCTGTGTGTGTCTAAAGTTTCCATTTCCCTCGGGACCTGGCATCTACCCATCAGATGCAGTAACTAATGTAGATGGGGCTGGGGAAGAACAATTGTTTTGTTGAGGGGTGGCAGCAGAGAAGGTCCTTGAGTTGTGGTTTTAGATTTGGCTGTGGGGGAAGTTTCCTCAGGAAACTAGTTCCATGGTGTGACTCCCAAAAGTTTAGTCTGAGTCTACTTCTACATCTCCCTCCTCAAATTGCATAAGTCTCAAATATTTCTTGATATATTTTTCTTCTTATTGCATTGGCCATAACCAATCCTACTGTTTGCCACTACGAACTGCACCCATTAAAAATTCTTTGGAGAAGCCGGCCGAGCTTTCCAGCCTTCTCTCTCTTCTGCTCACTGAGCCCAGTCCAGAAGGGCCTTGCTCTTCCTGGCTATTCAGTGAACCCCCTGTTTTTATAGCCCTGCCTCTGGGTTTCAGGCAACCAGGAGAGATGCTACATCTGTTAGTACTCTAGATTGCAAAGGACAAAAGCACAACCACAGAAGGCTTCAACATAAAGGAAATTTGCTGGTTAAAAAACAGATACTTTGGAAAGACCTTAAAAAGGTAAATTCGTAAAGAAACCAAACCCCCCCAAATTGTCAAGTTGTTTGTGGGCAAAACGATTGTGCGAACTGAAAGGACAGTAAACATCATTAGAAAATGTTCACACTGCCTCCTAATTTGTTTTTTTTTTTTTTTTAGTTTTGTCTCCAGTTTAAGTTGTAAACCAGCGCTGTTGCACTGCAGGCATGGGCACAAAATGACAAGGCCTCAATCCATGGACCCATACACAAAGAGAAGCCTTGATATGTCACCAGGAGACGAGAGGCTGAGTGTGCTCACTGATATTTTTTATTGAGAACCAAAGATTTAAATTACTTATGAATCACTTTTTATGATTCTCAACTTTAATCACTTTGATTAACCAACCTCGTATCAGCCCTGCCTTTAGATGGGTGAAGAAACTTCTAGGTCCTGACTTTTGTTGGGTGAAGACTACCCCTATACTATGTGAGGTGTCTGAGCTTGGTGGGCACCCTAGGGGAACCTCCTCCTCACACCCACCATTGGCTTCTCTGGGCCTCCTCTACCTCAAGCAGTTCTAAAGATGGGGTCCACCCATTTCTTCAGGGCCTTTTCAAACTCATAAATGCTGTTTCGGGTCTGCCGTCCTCTCGTAGCTGCAAGCAAAGCTTCTTTGGCTGGAAATCTTTCTTAGAAGTTACTGTGAATTCAGGCCATCTCTAGTTGGTGGCATTGTAGTCACAAATGTCTGGTGTTGTACCTATAGCCAATGGCCATACTCAATACTTACCATCTTCTAATACGTACGTCAATTTCTTATTTCCTCAGTTTTCCTTCTATTGTCCTCTCTTCTCTTTCCCTCCTCTCCCTTTCTTCCATTTTACTCTTTCTCCTTCATATTTGTATTTCCCAACCTGCTTGTTCTGCCTCTTCATTCCCCCCCCTCCTCATTTCCAACCATCCCTCTGCCAGGCCCAGTGAGATGGAGACTCTTGTAGGAAATAAGGTAGAAATTGCCTGCACTGAGTATGAGGAGACACCCTCTTTAGTGATCTTTGCTAAATGGTGTTTCTGGCTGATCTTCAATAAAGGGTGACACCCGGTCATTTATGCTTGCCAAACACTAGTTAATATTGATCCCGTATGCATAACCTTAAGAACTTTACAGAGCTCTACAAAAGATTATACAACCTGCTTCTAAAACACTACAACTGTCATCATCTAGTCTTTCATGGTATCAGACAAGAAAAAATTTGATTACAGGAAAATTTTAAACAAGGCAATTTTTACTTCAACTTTTGACATAAGAAAACAAATACTGATGGTGAATTTCCAGTCATTCAGGATAATTTTTATATGCCAACTTTAATTAACCCTTTGTAAGGATTATTGTGGAAACTGAATGTCATAAGGCTTTAAAAACACACAAATCACTCGAAATTTTAGAAACAACTAGTAAAGTGGGCAATCGACATCTCTTAAGAGAAAATAGACAAATGATCAACAAATGTATAAAGAAATGATCAACATCACTCATCGTCAGGAAAATGCAAATTAAAACCACAATGGGATACCACCTTACACTTGTCAGAATGGCCATTATTAAAAAGTTTTTAAAAAATAGATGTTGGCATGGATGTGGTGAAGAGGGAACACTTATACACTGTTGGTGGGAGTGCAAATCAGGCAACCTCTATGGAAAATGGTATGGAGATTTCTCAAAGAACTTAAAGTAGATCAGCCATTTGATCCAGCATTCCACTACTAGGTAACTACTCAAAGGAACAGATGTTGTTATGCACAAAAGACACCTGCACTCATATATTTATTGCAGCACAATTCACAATTGGAAAGATGGAGAATCAACCTAAATGTCCACCAACTAATCAGTGGATAATGAAAATGTAGTGTATGTGTGTATGTATGTGTGTGTGTGTGTGTGTGTGTGTGTGTGTGTGTGTGTGTGTGTGTAGACACACATACACTATGGAATATTGTTCAGTCATAAGAAAGAATAAAATAATGTCTTTTGGAGCAAATTGAATGAATTGGAAGCCAACATCCTAAGTCAAGTAAAGCAGAAACGGAAAACCAGATACTGTGTGTTCTCACTTGTAAGTGGGAGCTAAGCTAAGGGTCTGCAAAGATATATAGAATGGAATAATGGACCCTGGAGATTCAGAAGGGGAGAGGATAAGAGTGGGTTAAGGGCTGAAAATTACCTATTGGGTCCAATTGCACTATTCAGGTGACGGGCACACTAATGGCTCAGACTTCACTATACAACTCATCCATGTAACCAAAAATATATTTGTATCCCTAAAACTATTAAAAATTTCAAAAAGTTAAATAAAAAAGGTACAAAATCTTTGAACCTACAATTTTACTTAAAAAAAATTTTTTTAAAAAAGAAAACAGTTCATATTTTAGACAAAATAAAAACAATCCTGGACTTTTAAAAATAATATATATGTCAGTACTCATGTAACCAAACTAATGGCAGTGCAGATACCAGATGGTGCTCAGTAAACATTATTAAGTGATTGTAGATCATTTCTGAGCTAGCAAAATTTGGCTCTTTCTGGCTAGTGTTAAAATTAACTAACCTATTTTGAAAATTAAACTGTAGTTAAAACATATATACCTGAAAGAAATGTTGGAGACACTAAGCACCTGCCATCTCATTTCTAAATATATACACATAGTTAGCACTCTTCATGCATTTTAAATAGCCTCCCAATTTTATCTAATTCTCTACATGTTTTCATCAAATATTTCTTAAGCTTTGCGTGTGCTAGGTCTTGGAGATGAGGGAAGTCTAAGACAAAGCTGGATCCCATTCCAGATGAGTTTCTATTTTTTATTGGGAAGATTTAATATATTTACAAAGAGTTGGGTAAAATGCAGCGTGAAGAAGTGTGAGATAACTAGGAAGACTTCCTGAAGGAAGTGGGCATTGACAGGGACCCTAGGCTGGGTTTAAGAGGTCGTGTAGGTCTCATGAGGAGTGGCAGAGAGATCTGTGGGCCTTCTGGGTGCAGAAAAAGCGGAATAGAGAGAAGTAACTTCATGGTATGTTCCAAGAGCAACGAACAGACCTGTTCCACTGGAGTGGAGGGTTTGTGTAGGAGAGAATGGGTCAGAAGGTTGGTAACATGAGTTATGAGAGCCTGATTCTAGAGAGGCTTGAATGCCAGATTAAGTGGATTGAACTTGATTGGTTTTCCCAAAAGCTTCTTACAACATGAAGGCTTTCTGGAGGTGGCTTTGGTCATTTGATGGGGAGGGAGTACAAGTAGAGCTCTGGGTGTCTCACTGTTGCTTTATGTACTCTTAAGTTCATGCATAAAATTCTTTACAAGAAGCATACTAGTACTAAAATAAAAGCAAAAACCAGTGCCCCCATCCATAAAAAGACATTAAAGATCTTTGAGCACATCTAGGGATTAGTTACATACAAAGACTTATCTCCAACACGGATGCCAGAAAGAGGCCAGCAGGGGATTTACTAGGCTATTTTTAATTTCCTTAAGGCCTTACACCCTCCACCTGGCTATTTTTACCAATGGGCCCAGTGTTTCAAAGCAGCAAATAATCCAAAAGTCAGTTATATTTGGCTTCATGCTGCACTGCCTGGTCTTCCCATGGGCAGATTTACCTTCCCAATTGTGTTTTGCTTAGTCTAATGTTGAAATTAATTTGCATGTCCTGAGCACACAACGGCTGGACAGTTGGAGGGAAAGGGAGGAGATGAAGGATGAGAAATGAAGGGAGAGAGCCGGGGAAACTGCCTCAGGCTTTGGAATTTGTCACACATTGTTAGCTCTGTGGACAAGCACCTCACAGGTAATGACAGCCAACAATGGTATGGTCAACTGACCAGAGCTGTTTTACAGGTGGCGTCAAGTCTGCTCAAAAGAAATTTATAAGTGGCTCCCTTTAAAAGTCACTCATAAATGGAACCTGAACATTAATCACATTAGTACAAGGGAGGGATCTGCAGTCGCTGGATACTGCTAGGAGAGGGAGGGAGGAAGGTGAAAGCACAAAGGTACCCGTCCTATACCGGGGGAGTGAGGGCCAGTTGGTGGCCCAAACTTCGCCTCCATGCAGCCTGCTTGCGTAGTTAATCCTTAAATGTACTCCACTTTGCTATAATAAAATAAAATTTAATTTAAAAAGTCATGAGTGTAAGGTTTATATTTCTTGCCTCTGCCCTGAACATGCCTGCTTTTGTCTTTATCTTCTTAGATAAAAACAATCACGTTTCTGGTCAGAGGAAGCTTTAGGCAATATTGTTGGGTAAGCAAATGGGTGTAGCATGTGACTAATAAACTCATGTTAACCTATTAGTGGGTCTGGAGTAAAACCATTCTATTAAAAATGTTTTGAACAGGTGCCACATTACATGATCTCAGTTTAAATATATGTCTGTCAGCACAGGCATAGATATAAGTATGTGTAAAGGTAAAAGTCTAGCAACTACATGATTCCCATGACTTTACATACAAATAACCACTGTTATTAATTTATCATAATCCTTCTACCTTCTCTATGTACATAAAAATATGTAGTCCCATTTCTTCTTATTTACACTCGAAGTTGCATACTATACCTACATTATTGTGCGTGTTGTTTTTTCATATAACATATCTTAAAAATATTTCCACACTGGTACACAGGGAGCCCCCTTATTCTTTGTTAAAATTCAAATCATCTTCCTAGTCTTATGCCCATGTGCATTCAGGTATATTCAGTTATGCAGTGTTTAGCTCCTATCTATAAAGGAGAACACGTGGTATTCAGTTTTCTGTTTCTGTGATAATGCACTGACAAGTACAACAGAAGCCCAAAACTCATTATCATGCAATAAACCTATGTAACATACCTGCACAGGTACGCCTTGAATCTAAAAAAAATAATAATAATAATTAAAAAAATAAAGCTAAGAGATAACCTAAGATAATCACCTCAACAAACAGTCTTCCCATATGGATGGACCACAATTTACTGAACCAGCCCCCTACTGATAGACATTTGGGATATTTCCAGTCATTTTCTATCAAACAATGCAACAGTGAATTTTTTTGTGTGTCTGTACAAGTAGGTATGTATTTTGATTCCTAGAAGTAGAATTGCTAAGTCAGAATACCTGTAATTTTAACACAAATCGCCTTCGAGTCACACATATAATTTTCCTTCAAGCCAGATTTCTGTTACAAAATGTTTAAAAGGTGCTGTCTTGTTGAAAAATGACAAGTCTTTTGAGTTGCTCCCTTAGAAGCAGAAGTTTTAGAAGCTACAAGGGTGGCTGGGTGTGGTGGCTCAGCCTGTAATCCCAGCACTTTGGGAGGCTGAGGTGAGAGAATTGCTTGAGCCCAGAGGTTCGAGACCAGCCTGTGTAACTTGGTGAGACCTCGTCTCTACAATACATCACAGAAACTAGCTGGGTGTGGTGGCGTGTGTCTGTAGTTCCAGCTACTTGGAAGGCTGAGGCGGTAGAATTGCCTGAGCCCAGCAGGTCGAGGCTGCAGTGGCCATGAGCATGCCACTGCATTCCAGTCTGGGCAACAAAGAGTGAAACTCTAACTCAAAAAAAAAAAAAAAAAAGAAGCTACAGAGTTATTGTATTGTATTAGAGGCCAAGGACAGCTGCAGGGATGTTGCTTCTCTAGGAGGCGGGACAAGACCCTCTTTGAAAAAGTGGAAAGTGTCTCCCTTCTGGTTCTGAATGATCATGCAGAAAAAGTATTGAGTTCAGATAGTGAAACTTCTTGATGATGCTATTGGTCTTCCTTCCCTGGTGGTTGAACTGGAAGGGAACTTCAGGAATTCTTGGAACCCAAAGTTTTGAAGAGACACCAGTTTTGTGATCTGGAGAAAACCAATTACATCTGTTTATAGGAGCTCACCTGTGCTCAATGATCATTAACATTTGAATTCAGGGATCAGTTAACTTAGATGGGAAAAACACATTTTTACTTTTACCAACATCTGCCTGAAATGAAACATTTTCACGATGTATGTAAACCATAGTAGAATTTGGTCACTAAAATAAATAAAGGATATAGACATGCCACATTACAGTCATTGCAAATATTCCAAAACATCATTTACCTTTATCACGATGCCAAAACGATGATGTTATTAGATTCCCTGCTAGTGTTCTAAACTTTGAACTTGGGGTCTGTTTTAATCAGGTATGGTAGGACAGCTGAGATTGTCATGAAGGGACAGGTTTAACCCCACAGGCCTCTAGGAACTGGAAGCACAGCAGGGGCCACACAGAGAGGCTCCAGGGTCCCTTAGGAGGCCGAGAGGGAAAGGGAAGACGTGGCCCACAGCCTGTATTGGAGTTTCCATAGGAAGGAAGAGGTGAGGCAGGGTAGGTGTGCTGAGGAATCTTAGACTGGAGAGTCTGAATAGTTTTTTGAACTCTGGGCTGTAGGAGTGGTCGCTAGTTGTCTGGTACCTGGCCTGGGGCGACTTAGGACAGGCAGAATATAGGCTTGGTGAGTAAGAGTTTGATAAAGGAGATGGTTGGAGATGTCGGCTCTGGATTGATTGGTTTGTCTGTCAAAGGCAGGTTTTCAGGGGAATAATTCACCCTCTCTAGGAATTAGCTAGTCCTGGGAGGAACAGTCTCTCCAGGATCAAGGCCCCAAATGCCAGAGCAACAAGAACACAGAAAATAGGCTGGGTGCAGTGGCTCACACCTGTAATCCCAGTACTTGGGAGGCCAAGGTGGCAGGATTACATGAACCCAGGAGTTCGAGACCAGCCTGGGCAACATAGTGAGACCTCATCTCTACAAAAAAATTAGAAGGTGGAAGGATCGCCGGAGGCCAGCAGGTCGAGGCTGCGGTGGCCGGGAGCGGCCACTGCACTCCAGTCTGGGCGACAGAGTGAGACTCCAACTCAAAAAAAAAAAAAAAAAAAAAAAAATTAGAAAAAAAAATTAGCTGGGTGTAGTGGCATGCATCTGTAGTCCCAGCTACTTGGGAGGCTTGAGGCAGAAGAATCACCTGAGCCTGGGAGGTGAAGGCTGCGTTAAGCTGTGATCACAATACTGCATTCCAGCCTGTGTGGACAGGGTGAGACACTGAGTCGACAGAAAAATAAAAAATAAAATAAAAATAACATGAAAAAAACTACAGCCAAGACAGATATTTATTGTAGCACAAGTAATTCATAATCAGCTGTGCTTTTAAAAACATTTTAACCGTGATATGCATAGGAAACGACAGTGAAGTCCTAAAAATACTGATGCTTGGGTTCTACTTCTGCAGATTCTCAATTAATTGGTATGTAATGGATCCTGGGATTTTTAAAAGCTCGCCATATGATTAAAATATGAAGCAATGATTTGAAAATTTAAAAAAACATTTTAATAACTATATTCCAATCTAATTAGCTTCATTGGTAACCCTATGTACTGCATTTTCTGTATTTAAAAATATTGTCCTGAGAAGGATACGATGGTCTTTACCAAATGGTCTGCACCTGAAATGACATTAAGTTATGAAGAGAGACTCCATTTCTTGCTTGACTGTATTTTCTATTTTCTATCTTATGGATCAAAGTTCAGCAAAACTTAGGATAGAGGATAGGAACAAGATACTGCTAGAGATGCTGTCTTGATCCCAGCACCCACACACACACATTCACCTGCAATCAGCCCTTTGACTTGATCTGAGCTGAGTGGAGGAGACGCTCATCATGGCTGTGATTTACGGAGACTTACCACATACCCAACATAGTTCTATTCGCTTTTCTTGTGTTCTCTCACTCAATTCTTACAACAATCCTATGAAATAGACATGATCATCACCCAATTTTACAGGTGAGGCAACTGAGGTACGGAATAGTTCTAACCTGCCCAACCATCTGGCGTGATGTCAGAGCTTGGGAATCTGTCTTCAGAGACCACACCTATATACTGCATACTTGATGCTTGAGATAGGGGTGGATCGGGCCCCACACTCTGCATAGGTGTGCCAGGCAGGGGACATTTCTTTACAACATGATCACGGGGTGATTCACTGCTTGAACTTACAAAAACTTGGAAGTCAATCTGAGTGCAAATCCAGAAGTCTTCCATCCTTGGGTCCAGAAGGCTGTAAGCTAAATATTCAGGTGATTTAGACAAAAAAAAAAAAAAAAAAAAAAAACACCGGAAATAAATTCAAGATGCAATATAGCTATGTTTGTTAATAAATTGCTTGGCAAGTTCAATTCACCCAACTGGCAACCTCTTTAAACTTACTTTACATAACTTCTTAAGGACCATAAAACCCAAAAGTAACTGACTCATATCCAAAGTTTGTCCCTAGGAGCCCTGCCAGAGCCATAAGCTCTACTGGTTGTTTCTTTTTTTCCTGCCATAAAATGGTCTCAGGTTAAACTTCTTGCTTCTACACTGACCTGCTTTTTATAGTATTGAGTATGTATAAGTCAAATGTTCACAAAGTAAGGAGTGACTGTATTTTTTTTTGTTGCTGAATTTCGGGCATAAGAAAAAAAGCTTCATGCAACAGAAAACCCCAAATAATAAACACTAAATACCCTAGAGGCTTATTTTTTCTCTATAGCCATTTTGGAAGATACACCATGATTAGGCAGTCTTCAAATCTTAGTTACACTAGCTTTACATGTAGTCCTTGACCTCATGGCCCAATGTAGATGCTAGAGCTCCAGCAATCACATCTTTATTTCAAAAAGCTGGCTAGAGAAAAAGAAAGGAGAGCAAAGGACATAGACCTGCAGTGGCTTTTTTTTGTTTGTTTGTTTTTAATACATCCTATTACTATATAGTACATGTACTTACATCTTATTGGCCAAAATTTAGGCACATGGTCACATCTAAGCAAGGAAGAGTGAGAAATGTACCAAACTCAAAATTAGGGGTTTAGTGCTATGGGGAAGGGCAAAATGAAAGTAGACAGGTGGTTAGCAACCTTTGCCACACAAGCCAAGTGGCTTGTACACCTTAATTATGATTGAAGCATCACTAGGGTCACATACCCTAAGCTCAATCACTTTATGAGGCAAATAAATATCTTGAACATGATGCCTACAAGCCCAAAGATATAGTGTGATGATAGCACATATCACCTGGTGTTAAAGTGTTAGCCCTCCCAGGTGGTACATCTTGTTAAAGGGGTCTTCTGAATACAGAGGCTGTCTGGAAGCCTGGTAACTCCAGGTGCTGTGTGTCAGGGAGAGGCTTGGAGGATGGCAGAACTTGTATTATATCACACAGGAGGCTGCGTATTCTGTTTGAACATAAAGCTGTGTCTATTTTCAGAAACTATACTGAAACAAGCCTCATTTTGTGAAGTCTGGGCTATTGTTAAATTTTGTTAAAGTACATTTTTTGTAAAATATTAACATCTAG
Organism: Carlito syrichta; assembly: GCF_000164805.1. NCBI lineage: Eukaryota > Metazoa > Chordata > Mammalia > Primates > Tarsiidae > Carlito > Carlito syrichta. Next base: position 16,885 of record NW_007253822.1, on the reverse strand, counting down.
TTTTTGCTTTAAAGTAAATGTATGCATGTCTTTGGAAGTTTTGGGAATCTTGCAAGTGTGTAATGGCATTCATTTAAGTCACTGGCTCACTTTTCCACTTTTCTGATTTGCAAAGAAATAATTTTATTGATTTTTTCTCCGACAGGTGGAAATCCTAACAGAATCATGCAATGCGGGAAGGAGTTGCTAAGCAACTGTCTTCACTGTTAAAAAAAATTCAAACAAACCTTCCTTTTAAATATCAGCAGCATGTGAAAAATTAGATAACTCTGCATCCAACTTTAAATGAACTTACACAATTTTCAAAAATTACATCATCCTTTTCTGTTTCCTACTCTTTTGTAACTTTCATCAGCAATAGCTTAATCTTCAAAGATGCAGTTTTAGACCTGGGTCAAGCTAGCCCTAGAACATAGTAAATTCACTTAGAATTCTTGCTCTACTCTGAATTTTGGCTTTGCCAATCTAGCATCCATTGATCTGAGAATTCTTGTAATTTGTTTTTGATATCCTTGGAGTAAAAATTATGTTGGCACAAGTCTTGGTTCTTCAGAAAAGTGGATTCTTTGTGGGCATTGGATTGTAATTAAACTTGAATGCAAACTCCCTCACTCCCTCAAATAAGTCAAGTGATTTTATATGAGAGAATGAGTTCTACCCTTCTCAGAACCAAGTGCGAAAACATGTCATTGGAAGCATATATAATACTTATCATATCTGCAGCTGTATGAAGTCTAAAGGATGGTTTCCTAGGATTACAGGAGTATTTTATGCAAACAAAAAGTTGAATGGTCCCTTTTAATCATCCTCTAACCAATTTCAAGACCCACAGAGGCTCAGAATTCTTCCTAGAGGAAAGATTGTAGAATATTTTAGTGTTTAAGGTGTGCTCCCTTGGGCATGGCTTCTGAGAGCTTGTTGGGAGGGACCCCTGGCAAACTGAGGCAGATTCTGTTGCTATGAGGCATATGTCTAATGCATCTGCAAATACTAGGGGTGCTGGAAATGTAACCCTGCCTACACTATAATATTCAATTCTGTAGGAGGCAAGTCTGGTATTTCCCAGTCTGGCTGGTGGTCTTGTACATACAATGCTGTTTTTGATCCAACTAAAAATGGATGGAGTTTGCCCTTGACCCTTATTTATTTCTTCTGATGTGTTTCCTTCTCCAATGTCCTTACCTGGCATTCTGGTTGCCCAGAAATTTTAGCACGAGTATCTCATGTCATTTGAACATGTAAATTGACTGGATTCAACTAGTGGGGGAATGCTTGTACCTCTACAGCTCTTTATGACGTAAGTCTTCACGTTCCTCATTTCTAGTGCTTCCCGGGGCAGCCCTACCCACGAGGCAAGGCAGAATAATTTATTAACACTTGCCAATAAGGAAAATAGGTCATCACTTGGTGGAGCTGAAATTCAAATCCAGAACTTCCTACTTTCAATTTAGGGCCCTAGTCACAAAGTTGCGATTCATAATTTCTCTGTTTTGTGTCTCTTTTTCAGTGGGCCCTACTAAGTGACTCATTCATTGATGCCTGACATTGAGTTAAATTATTATTGGGTCATCTTAATTTAAAGCATTGACCTTTGTAGATAACATCTGAATCTCAATCCTGGAACATAATGCCATATTTAAAAGAAGCCAATAGGTAGAAATTGCAGGTATTGTAAGTTGTTTCAGAAATGAAAGAAGGTCTTTTTAGGCAGAATTTTGGAATTAATTGATGAATAAGTCAATGTTATTTGAATTTCTGCCTTCTCTTCTCTTCTCTTCTCTTCTTTTCTCTTCTCTTCCCTTCCCTTCCCTTCCCTTCCCTTCCCTTCCTTTCCTTTCCCTGTTTCTTTCTCTCTCTTTCTTTCTTTTTCTTTTCTGTCAGGGTCTCACTCTGGCACCCAGGCTGTACTGTGGCACAGTTATGGTTCACTGCAGTCTTGACCTCCTAGACTCAGGCTATCTTCCCCCCTCAGCCTACTAAGGAGCTGGGACTACAGGTATGCGCCATCATGCCCAGCTAATTTTTAAATTTTTCTGTAGAGATGAGGTCTTGCTACATTGCCCCAGGCTGATCTTGAACTCCTGGACTCAAGCAATCCTCCTGCCTTGGCCTCTCAAAATGCTGGAGTTACAGATATGAGCCACCACACCCAGCATCTTTTTTTTCATTCTGGCACTGTCTATGGCCTCAGCAAAGAGGCAGCAGTGCATAGCTAGAGGGCATTGATGACATTGGGAAGCTAGACTGACTGTGAGACCAGTCTCAGCAGTCCTATTTTGTGATCCATCTGCAGAATGTTTGGGACCCTGTCTTTACCCACCTCCTTTCACTGTGACCCATGAGCTGGAAGGCCAGTGGAGAGGCCCCAGAGAGAGGGACCAGTCTGAGGATGAACTTGGGATTCTTAGTGGTGGGAGAAGTTTCTTGAGATAAATCCTTTAAAACAGAAGCCCTTGAAGAGACTGCCCTCCTATAGCATAAATACTGTGTAAATCTTAGGACTTGTAAAATTACTCATGATTAATGGTTTTAAAACTCTTGTCAGTTATACTTATAATATACATTTTTGGATTAAAAATGCAGTGAAACATAATTGTGGTTTCCCCTTTATCACAACCACCACAAGGAAAGGATCTTAGACATGGCATCATTGATCATAGCTATTCAGACACTGGTGTTACAGAATCACCTACCATACTGGAGCAGGCCTGCAAGTGACTGAGTCTCATAGACTCCTGTGGGTGTATTATTTCATCCCTGAGATCAGTGATCGAGGGCTCTGCGTGTCTCCCCCACTGTCGCAGGAACACTGGTGATGAGCACTAATGTAAATAATTATTTTATTTATCTTCATGGAACACTTATTCTTACTGGTTGCATACTTTAAACAAAGTACATTGAAGCTGCATGAAAACAAGCAACAACAACAACCAACAACAACAAAACACAACCAAATATTTAATTTACCATAGAATCAATGAACCCAAATAGCTGAAATTATTCTCCCATGGGAACTGTTTCCTCTGCCAAGTCAGGCAAGCTCTGATGATGACAATGATAATGAAGATGATGAGATGTGATGATGATTATGGTAAATATCTGCCATTTATTTTAGCACATATTGTCTGCAGGACACTGTGGCACTATACTTGTCTCTTTTCATACATTACTTCATTGAATCCACATTTTGATTTGGTAAGAGGGATAACTGTCAGTATTCCTTTCTTACAGTTGAGGAAATCAGGCCTCAGATGATTGAAAGCATGCCATAACTTACCAAAGAACATATAATTTGTAAATAAATGTTTGAGATGAGCCTCAATGACCCAAAACTCATATTCTTAATCACATCATAATTCTAGGAAGTTGCTAGAATAAAAATGAAGAATAAAGAGGGGTCTTTGAGAGCTCTGGGCTTGTAGTCCTTGACTCCAGCTTAGATCAGTTGGAGCCAACTGTACTCCTTGAACTTGAGGGCTATTTTGGGGGGGGGATCAGATTCTGGTGGCAGGGAAGTCAGAGGCCACACTGAGAGAGGGAAGGAAGAACCCTGAGGAGTGTACCCATCTCTGTTGTAGTTCCTGGGTTGTTTAGGGAGGGAAAAGTGTGAAAACCCAGATCTGGCTTGTACCCACCCAACCTTGGACTTCTCTCCCACTGTACCTTATCACTTCAACTCAAAACCTGCAAGCAGATTGTCTTGTACCCATTTTTAGAATTGTTCTTCTGCATGTGCTCTGAAGACTCAGTTCTAGAAAGAGGGTCACTTTCCCTCAGTGAGTTGTTAGTAACCTTTCTTGGTGCACAGTATCTTTGATAATCTGACAGAAGCTGTGATCTCACTCAGATAAAGATGCACAGCACACCTGCATACAATTCATTATTTATATATTTAAAGGGTTCAGAGAACTCCTAAACCCCATCCAGACTTCCACGGAGGGCTCAAGAAATCCAGGTTAGGAAAAAATTTTCAGGTATGTTCAGTGTCATAGATGAATGTGTTTCCAAGATCACAAAAATATATTGAAAAGAAAGAAGGAAGGAGGAAGAGAGGGAGGGAGGGAGGGAGGAAGGAAGAAAGAAAGGAGGGAAGGAAGGGAAAAAAGAAGGGAAGAAAAGAAGACATGAGGAATCAAATATGAAGCCCTTCCTTTGCCCCAAATGGTTTTGGCCAGTTTGCTATTTTGAAATGAGACTACAGTCAATGAGCTCCTAATAAGCATTTCTTTTATACTTTTTAATGGGTTAGACTAAAATTTAGTAAGTAACAAGATCTTCAGAAAATGAAAAACCACACATCCCTTCTGACCCTCAGCCTTAGTATTTTTCCCACCAAGTCCAGCTCCTTGTCCTTTTCTTTCCTCGTTTCGCTTGGCTTTGTAATGAGTCAAAGACTGCCTTAGCTGGGGTAATGTGATGTGGCTAGCCCTTGTCACCTCAGCTCTGATGTCCCATGCCTGGTGGCAGCTGCCCCTAAAGGTTCAGCTGTGGATTCCTTTCTCAAAGAGCAGTGATCTGTCATTTTAGTTTCATCTAATATCAGCTTTCTATTCCCAGCAAATTAAGGTGCAGTGTTTTCTTTTGTCATTCTTCTAGGCATGACTGTATTTAAATAACTTTTCCAGATTATTCATGTGCTTGTGGAAAGTTTTGTCTTTTTTTTATAAGCTAGTAATTTAGTTACCAACTAATCCTTTTTTTAAAAAGCCTAGAGATAAAAACATTCAAACTTTATCTTTAAAGTTATTGTCCTCAGAAATCAGTAGGTGGACAAATATGGACAATGTTTGGTTGCACTAATTATTAAAGAAATATAATAAAACCAGCAAGCAGGTATCTTAAAAAAACTCCCCCCCCAAATTAGCCAACATCTCTTTTTCTCTAATTATTTATTTATCTGTCCGTGTCAGTGTGCCTATGTACTTATCTGTTTCATGTATATATATAGGCATCTATCTCTTCATGGGGGGGCCCCAAAAAAACCTGGAATTATCTTTTGGAGTGTGGGCCCGTGTAGTACAGGGTTCCCCTCCTAGGTGAGTGTTCCAGGAACCTGTCAGCATCAGTGTACCAGCTAGCATTGTTGTGAGAGGCTGTGTCCGGCTTCAGTGAATTTTTTGGAGATTTTTAAATGCGTTTGCCCATTCATGATGGGTGATTTACAAGTGCCCCTGCTCACTCCGCACTGAGCGTTCAGCAGTTTTGGACCCAAAATGGCATGGTTCTGGTGCCCCACTCTCCCCAAATGACTTTTTTTTTTGTTTCCCCATGAGGAAAAGTCCTCAAAGGGAAACAAAAAATGGCAGAAGCACTAAAAGGCATTACAATTGAAGAGTTCAGGCCAGGCTCGGTGGTTCAGCCTATAATCCAGCAATCTGGGAGACCAAGGCTAGTGAATTGTCTGAGGCCCTGGGTTTGAGACCAGTCCAGGAAATTTGGCGAGAACTTGTCTCTATAGTAAATCAAAAAATTAGCCAGGCATGGTAGCATGTAGTTCTGCCTACTTGGAAGGATGAGGCAGAAGGATCTCTGGAGGCCAGCAGGTCAACCCTGGGGTGGCCATGAGTGTGCCACTGACCTCCAGCCTGGGCAACAGAGTGAGACTCCAACTCAAAAAAAAAATTGATGAGTTCAAAGACTGTTTTGAGCAGTGGAAAATGCACCTTGATGGATGTGTTGCATCAGACGGAAAGTACTGAAGGTGACTGAAGTTCAAACATAAACATGTTTTTTGGGTCCCCCCTTCTAGATATATTTATCTATAAATAAAACAAGCAAGCAGACATTCGTGCATGAGACACTGTCATTATCCAAATAGCCCATTAGATGAGTGTTTCTCAAACATTAGCATTTATTGGATTGTTAAACTCAGATTCCTGGATCCCATCGCAAAGACTCCGCGGACAAGGCCTGTGGATTTGTACTTCTTACAAGCTCCCAGGCAATGTGGATACTGCAGAGTCAAGAACCACTGGCAAGTCGGGTGTGGTGGCTCACGCCTGTAATCCTAGCACTTTGGGAGGCAGAGGTGAGAGAATTGCCTGAGCTCAGGGGTTAGAGACCAGCCTGAGCAACACAGCAAGACCTCGTCTCTTAAAAAAAGAAAAAAAAAAAAACCACCAGCTCATCAATTAGCGCTGCTTGAGACCAGTGGTTTTCAACTCTGCTTCCAATTAGAATCATTTGAGGGGACCTTTCTAAAAATACCGATGTCTTTGTCCCACTCTAGACAATTAAAGCAGAACTTTGGGACTGTGCCTCAGGTCTCAATAGATTTTAGAAATTCCACAGGTGATTCTTAAAAATGGCTAAAGCTGAAAGCCATTGCTTTTACACTAATGGTTCTCAGACTTGGGTGTGCTTCAGAATTTCCTGGAGGACTCACTCAACACAACATTTTGGGCCCCACTCTCAGAGGGTCTGATTCAGTAGGTCTGTTGCTGACCAGAGACCTTGCACTTCTAACAAGTTCCCAGGTGATGCTGATGCTTATCGCCCAGGGACAATACTTTGAGAGATACTGCTTTAAAGTTTAGATTCTCACAATGTGTGATGTGTGATGCAGACAGAATCATAACACTTCCACAGTATCACTGCAAATTGTCACATTTGGGGAAAATATGGTAGCAATATATATTAAGAATTATAAACACCTTCATGCCTGTCGATCTAGTAATTCCACTTTGGGGAATCTATCTGAAGAAAATAAACTCGATATGGAAGATAGCTATAAGCTTGATGTTCACGGAACTGATTTTTATAATGACCAAAATATTATAGGCTAAAAATGTCCATGAGTAGGTGATTGGTTTAATAAATCATGGTGCATCCCATAATGAAATAGTCATTAAGAATGATAGCATTGAAAGTTAGCAACATGGAAAAGTGCTTGTGATTTAAATTTGAATAAAAAATGCATAAATGCTATATATGCTTACAACCATGAAAAAGCATATGTATAGAAAAAAACAGGAGGAAATAAATCAAAACAAGAAATGGCATGCTAAGATGATGAGATTATGTTTTTTTCTTTTTTTACTTCCAAATTCTCTTGACTGCATCAATTTTATAACTATAACTACATGAGAGCACCATATATATGATATATAATATACACATGTATATATTTAGCACCAAATTACTCATTACCATTTCTCTTTCTAATAATGTGGCTTTGTCTTGGTTTCAAATAACATTTCTAAGAATTCTGCATTTGCTGGCAGATCCGAATTGCAACTTTTCCCAAGTGACAACACATGTTCTCTTTACTACAGCTCCTGCTCAGATAGTTTCTGAGTGATGCTAATTACCCAGGAGGTGACAGAAAGAGTGTAAAGGTTTCTATTAGACAGGGAGCAGCCAAAGAAAGGGAAGGGACATGTTGATGTTTCCTTTTTATGATGAATGAGAGGCCATACACACGAAACTCATCTCTATTAACTATCCCTGCAATATCGTAAGGATTTATAAGCATCTCCAATTTTATTCTCATTCTATGCTGGTTTACCAGAGGTGTTGAGAATTATTTTTCTAAGTCACTGTGTAAGACAATACATAACAGATCGGATCCCATGACTGGAAATATTATTTCAGGAGATTGCTCACTGTAATTAAAATAGAGCTTAGACTTAGATGGCCTGGGGCAGTCTTGCTTTGCAGACCTTGTTCTGACTGGATTACCTGCTGTAAACACCCACTCCAGCTTTGACTGTGCCATTCTTAGGATTAGACTGTGAGTACCCTTGAACACCACAGAGAGTTTGAACTGGCAAAAAAAAGAAAGGAAAAAGTGTATAATTCCTTAATGCTAGATTCTTTTTTTAAAAATTGTGCCAGTCATCTTAACAGTTTATATTCTAAGTTATTGACACTAATACAATGTTCAAAAATGAGTTGTCCTTGTAACTCAGAATGGTTTTTATACCTTTCACTAACATGTTCTCTTTATTTTTGGAGAATACACTTTCTATTATTATTCATAAAAGAAACATTTCGATCTATAAATAAGATTTACAGTTTTCTTGCTGGCTATTTTTTATTTTATTCCTCTTTAACCTTCCAGGAGAATTTTTCTTCCTGCTGAAATCCCTTCGTGGTAGTTCTTTCAGAGATCTGTGGGTATCAATTCTCTCTTATGCACCTGGAAATATCATTATTTCTACTCTCTCTAATTAATTAGGATGGAGAATTTTAGATTTTCCTCTTCATACTTTGAAGTTCTTTTGCATCTCTTGTTGCTGATGAGAAGTTTGCTGCCAACTGATTGTCATTCCATATGGGGAATCTTTCTTCTCATAGCTCTTTTTCCTTAATATTCTACAGCTTTACTGCAGTACATATGAAAGCATTTTAAATTTTATCTATTTTGCTTGTTGTATCATATGTCTTTTTCCATCTGAGAATTTATTTTTTTTCTCTAATTCTGGAAACTCCTTAGCCATGATTTCCTCTAAAAGTTCTATTGGATGTATCTTGAAACTTCTAAATAAATTCTACATATATCTTAATTCTTTCATAATTTTCTTTTTTATTTTAATTTATTTGTATTTTTGTAGAGATAGGATTTTGCTTAGGCTGGTCTCCAGTTCCTGGTCTCAAGTGACCCTCCTGCTTCAGCCTCCCAAAGTGTTGGGATTAAATGTGTGAGCCACCATGCCTGGCCCCTCTTTCATAATTTTCATTCCATTATATTTATCAACTGCATTGTCTGAGAGTTCCACAATTCTAGCTTTTAATTCACCAATTCCCTCATTACATTTATTTTTAATCAATTTGAGAATTTTTGAAAAAATTTCAATGATCAGAATTTTCAGTTAAAAAAAAAATATATATATATTATAACTGCCAGTTCTAGTTTTATATCCTCTTGTTTTTGTTTCATAAACTCCTATTCTCATTTTTGGTTACTATCTTCTTGATTTTTAAAAAGATTTTAAGCAACAAAATAATTTTCTAATTGCTCAAATATTTTTCTATCCTTGAGTGTAAGTTCTCTTTTGGTTAGAATTTTTACCTATATTTTGTGACTAAAAATAGCTTTAAAAATTACTCTCTACTTTAAAAGACCTAATGTACACATAAACACAGAGATAAATATAAACACCCATCACTTTCCATCACTAAAAATAACATATGCCAAAATTTTGTCATACATATTTCAAATCATTTTTAGAGTAATAAATCATAATAGATATGCCTAAAATAAAATATACTTTTATTTACCCTCAACTTCATTCTCCTACCTAATAAGGGTTAACCTCAATCCTAAGGTTGTGGATAATATTCCTTATCCATACTTATCCACATTTGTATATATATGTTACACAGAAATATATCCATGATAATATTTAAAATTGTTTGATATTTCTCAAAATTTACAAGTATATGTTGTATTTCTTTTTTTATTTTTGTCATGTTTTGAAGATCTATGTTAACGCATATAAGTCACAGATTCTTGTGCATATCTCACCATGTACATGTCTGAGGCTATCTCAAGACAACTTATTTGAAGTAAATTGCTGGGTCATAAGCTGTGAACATTGTTGTCAACTGTACTAGATATTGCCAAGTTGTTATCCAAGTGATTTTTCCAATTTATACCCTCTCTTACCAGTCATGTAGAATTCCCATGATTTACATTGTCATCAATATTTGCATTGCTGATTTTACTTTTTTAAATCGGTTTTTATTGACAATTTATATACAATAAAACTGAGTAATATTAATGTATGAATCTGTTAGCTTTAACAAATTTATACAGTCATGTAACCACCATCACACTTAAGATAGAGAACATTTGTATCATCTAAAAAGTTTCCTCATGTCCCTTTCTGGTCAATCCTCTTTCTCGTTCCTGTGCCCTGGCAACCCATGGTTTGCTTCAATCATTAGAGTTTTCCTCTTTCTAGAATTTTGCTCAGCATAATTTTTTTTTTTTTTTTGGTTGAGTTGGAACCTCACTCACTTGTTGCCCAGACTGAAGTACAGTGGTCACTCCCAGCCACTGCAGCCTCGACCTGCTGGGCTCCAGCAATCCTTCCGCCTCAGCCTTCCAAGTAGCTGGAACTACAGGTGCGTGCTACCACACCCGGCTAATTTTTTTTTTTTTTTATTTATTGTAGAGATGAGGTCTCGCCAAGTTGCCCAGGGGCGTCTCGAACCCGTGGGCTCAGGCAATCCACTCACCTCAGCCTCCCAAGGTGCAGGATTATAGGCTGAGCCACCGAGCCTGGCTTAGCACAATGTTTTTGAGATTTATTCATGTTACTGCATGTATTGGTAGATTGTTTATTGTTATTACTAAGTAGTATTTCACATAGATATTCTACAATATGCTTATCTGTCAACAATGATGGAAATTTGGTTTGGTTCCAGTTTTGAGCTGCTGTGAGTAGAGCGCCTATTCACTCACCTATTAGTGTTTTTGTGGACCAGGTTAATACCTAGAACTAGAAATTGTGTGGTAAGCATGTTTAATGTATAAGAAACTGCTAAGTTATTTCCTAAAGTACCTCTACCGTTTAACATTCCTACTATCAATGTATACAAGTTCCAGTTTTTCCACCTCTTTGCCAACACCTGAAATTTTCAGTCTTCTTAATTTTGGCAATTTTAGTTGATGTTGTGCATTTCCCTAATGACTAATGATGTGGAACATCTTTTCATATGCTTATTTGTGATTAGTGTAAGCTCTTTGGTGAAGTTTGTATTCAAACCTTTTATCCATTTTTAACCACACTGATTGTCTTCTTAATATCCCAATCTTTAATCCAATACATATTTTGCAAATATTTTTTTCCAGTCTCTGGTTTGCCTTTTTAATCTCTTCACAGTACCTTTTAAAGAGTTAGAGTTGTCTTTCATTTTTCTGGTTTCACTTTTTAACTTTATTTTTACTGTTTTGTCTATTTTAAAAATATATTTTCCTTTTAAAATAGATATATGTATTTTAAAATACAGATATAGATGAACAGGTTTATTGATATGGAATGAATAGGTTTTTAAAAGCCCAATATTTAATTAATCAGTATCTAATTTTTCTTTCTATGCTTAACAATGATGAATATTTATTTAAAAGCAACATTAGATTTTGAAATGGCTCATGGACCTTGGAGGTGTGACTAAAATTCAACTCTTTAGGAATGGTCCTATTTCTAGGACAGTGTTGTTCTAATAGAAATTTAATGTAAGTCACATATGTAATTTAAAATTTTCTAGTAGCTACATTAAAAATTAAGAGAAACAGGCGAAATTCATCTTAGTAATACATTTTATTTAATCTAATATTCTAAAAATGCTATCATTTTAACACATACTCAGTATAGAATTAATAAGAGATTTTACATTATTTTTTTCAACCACTACTTCAGTTTGAAGATTTTTAAATGTGGCATGCCGCTAGGGGGCGCTATATTGGCCGGTGCAGTTCTAGAGGAAAGGCAAACTTTATTTCAGTCGAATAAACTCCTACAGCATCCACAGTACTGTACAAAGTGGTGATAAAACCCATGATTCAACTATGTAGCCAAAAGAGTATAAAAATACCAATTTCAACTTTGAGAGTTTCCTGGAAACAGGACTGGGTAGTTGATGGAAGCTCCATTCATTTGTTATGAGCTGTAAAGTGGATATCGGCTCCAAAAGGTCCAGTTAGTGACAGTAACACTTTTACCATTTAACAGACAGCAGGTTGGGCGTGGTGGCTCAGCACTTTGGGAGGCCGAGACAAGAGGACTGCCTGAGTCCAGGGGTTTGAGACCAGCCTGGCAACTAGGCGAGACCTTGTCGCTACAATAAATCAGAAAATTAGCCAGGCATGGAAGCACTCCCCTGTAGTTCCAGCTACTTGGAAGGCTGAGGCAAAAGGATCGCCTGAGCCCAGAAGGTCAAGGATGCGGTCAAGTGAGCTTGCCGCTGCACTCCAGCCTGGGCAACAGAGTCAGACTCCAACTCAAAAATAAAAACAAAAAATAAAAATAGCAGATGGAGGTTTTGGGTCAAAAACTCTGCACCCAAGTTTCTTTTTCCAGGAGAAGGAATTAATAGTTTAGCAATATCATTGTTTAATGATCCACGTCAATGGGGCTCCTTCTGAGTTGTCTTTGTTGGTTTGATTATCACAAAATTCCTACACAATATAAGAAACTGAGCATCCCCTCTTCTTTCCTCTCCCTTCACTCAATAATTCTCACATAAAATGTCCTGAGTGATGGCATGCCTACTAGAATGGCTGATGAAAAACAACTGATGGAGAGATGCGGCAAGATGGCGACGGGGCAACCCGGTGTCTGAAGCCCTCTGCAAGGGAGATCTGCAGTGGGTCTCTGACTCTTGCCCCGGGGGGCTGGGGACCCCAGCATCGCAGCCTGCTCTTCAGACAGAGCTCGACCATTGCCACGGCTTGGACATCGCAACGACTGGACAGTTTTACTGCATTGCAAACAGTCCTGCTGCCGCCGCCACCACCACGGCCACCGCAGCCCCTGCCCCCACCGCTGCTGCCGTTGCCGCCGTTGCCGCCGTTGCCATGGCCTCTGGGAGGGGTAGCACATCACACCACCCGGCCCGAGGAGATACACAACAAACCGCTTCAGGGAAGATCTGCTGGGATCGCTGCCACCTCTCCTGCATCCGAGACTTTCCTGCCCACCCAGCGTGGGGCTCCTGTTGCCTGCTGGGAGGCAGGCAGCCATCTTGTTTCTGTCCGGCCCCACCCCCTCTGGGGTAAGCAGATGAGATAGCACCACCTGCTGGCGATTCAAGGTAACAACACCGAAATGGGAGAAACAAGCTTGATGAAGACATAGACCAAACTGCTGAACGGAGGTTAATCTGAACTGTCCTTCACAGCAGATGAGGGGAACTGACCCTAACTGCAAACTAATTTACCAGCTTGAAAAGAAAACTAGAAATCAGACCTGAAAGGACATTGGACTTAAACGAAATGTCTCAGAGTGTGCTGCATTGATTCTATTAGTTTAATGACTTAATTCTGTTCCTACTGTATTGTTCCCTTTTTTCTCTTTTCCTTTTCTTCTCTTTTCTTCAGTCTGTAAACCATGTCTTTGTATAGAGGAGCAGCACACTAGTAAGGTGGTTGGATAGCTAGTATGTTAGCATCACTATATGTTTTATTTTTGTTTGTATGAGAGTTGGTTCAACTGTAGCTGTGGTCTGTTGTTTTTATCTGTTTCAGTATAGGCCTCTCTCTATTTGTTGGCACACTCGTTTGTTTCCCCCCTTACTCCTCTATCTCTCCACTCCCCTCTTCAACCCACTATCTGCTCCATTCTCTCCCCTCTGCTAATCACATTTTATTTCAGGGAGTAAACCTACAGCCCCACTGCACGGACAGATTCCAGGGCAGTGGGAAGTGGGTTCCACATTATCCACACGCCTGTCAGTGAATACCAAAACCTGCAGACAGATTTTGAATCACAGCTCTCCCCTTAAGTACATCTCAAAACTGCAAAAAAAGGACCACCTCCAACCTACAGTGCAACTTCAGAATTGAACAAAGTAAGAGGACATACATAAAGAATAGGAGATTGAACAAACAGAAGTAAAACCAATCCCTTTACCCCTGAATAACAGAATTAAAGAAGACGGTGACGTGGAGGGAAGGATAAAGTAGGGAGGGGGAAAAACCGCACAAATGAAGAAAAACCAAAAGAAGAATATAGGTCTTACACAGACCCCTGGGAAATCAGACACTGAGAAACAGATTCTGGAACACAGACAATGAAGAGTCCCCAGAATGACTGGTTACATGCAACAAACCTAGACATCAAGACATTAATGGAGAGAATTTAAAAAATTGAGGAGAGACAAGAAGAAAATAGGAAGGAGCTGTTGTCAGAAATGACAGCAGTAAAGAATACTGTGATGGAAATGAACAACAGACTAATAAGCATGGAAAGCAGAATCAGCCAAGCAGAAGAAAGAATCTCAGAGCTCGAAGACCAAAACACAGAACTAACCCAAACTGTCAAAAGCATAGAAAAGAAGCTCAAAAAGACAGAACAAAACCTGTGAGAGATGAATGATCACTTCAATCGTGCGTTAATCAATCTACTTACCCCATGCATATAAGCATGTACAGAAGAATTAATTCTCCAAGACTAGAAAATCCTAATCAGCTAGAAACTGTCCCACACAGGGATATTCAACAAGAATCAACCATCCATGCAACCAAACGGATAACAAATGTGTTATTAGACATACACCATTTCGATTAAACTAATTCTCTTCCACACGACTATCCCCTTCCATTATTACTCGGGTACTACCATCCTCCGTGAAACCAGCAACCTCATCCAATTTGGATCCCTCTTCTCGCTCTGGGCCCATAAAACTTGGGGGTAGCTAGACTGAAACTATATCTGACATCTGGTTCTTACTTCAGGGCCATAACGCCTAGAACCGCCCACTCGTTCCTCTTAAATAAGACATCACGATGGTAACGGGGCCATTCACCCTCTTTTCCAGTCATGGGAGA